>NW_007256299.1:32730-99591 GCF_000164805.1 Carlito syrichta
AAGATTGAAATCTTGCCATGAGCCTTTTCAGACCACAGTGGAATAAAAATAAATATCAACGCCAACAAAATTTCCCCAAAGTTCACAAAGACATGGACACTAAACAGCATGATGCTGAACAACGACTGGGTCAACACTGAAATCAAAGAAGAAATTGAAAGTTTCCTGGAAACAAATGAAAATGAAGAAACATCTTACCAAAACTTCTGGGATGCCATGAAATCTGTTTAAAGAGGGGAATTTATATCTGTACAACCACACATCAAGAAAATGGAAAGACCCAAGTGGAGAGCCTAACAAGTCACCTAAGGGAGCTGGAAAGAGAAGAACATCAAAACTCCAACTTTAGCAGAAGAATCCAAATCACAAAAATAAGAGCCAAATATGGCACATAGAAGACAAAAATATAGAAAGCGTCAACCAAACAAAAAGCTGGTTCTTTGTAAGAATTAACAAGATTGACCCCTGGCCAGAATGACTGCAAAAGAGAGAAAAAGCACAATCAGAAATACAAAAGATCAAATCACAACACACCCTGAAGAAATACAAAAGATTAGCAGAGATTACTATGTACACCTATATGGAAACAAACTTGATAACCTAGATGAAATGGACATCACAAAACCTACCTAAGTTGAAACAAGAAGACATAGAGAAACTAAATAGACCAATAACAATCCAGGAAATTGACTCTGTCATATAAAAACTACCCACCAGAAAAAACCCTGGACTGGATGGCGTTCCAGCAGAACTATACAAAACATACAAGGAAGAGCTGATACCAATCCTATTGAAAGTATTCCAGGCAATTGAGAAAGATGGAATTCTCCCCAAACCATTTTATGAAACTAATATTACACTGATAACCAAACCGGGTAAAGATGCAACAAAGAGCTACAGGCCAATATCCCTTATGAACATAGATGCAAAAATTCTCAGCAAGATTCTAGCAAATCTGATCCAAAAGCACATCTCAAAAATCATCCACCATGACCAAGTAAGCTTCATCCCCAGGATGCAGGGCTGGTTCAGCATTCGCAAGACCATAAATGTCATTAAATACATCAACAGATGTAAAAACAAGAACCACATGATTATCTCATTAGATGCAGAAAAAGCATTTGATAAAATCCAGCATCCCTTCTTGATAAAAACCCTCAGACACCTAGGTATAGAAAGAACATACCTAAAAATAGTATGTGCCATGTATGATGAACCCACAGCTAACATATTTCTAAATGGACAGAAACTAGAATCATTTCCCTTGAAAACTGGAACAAGACAAGCCTGCCCACTCTCACCCTTCTTGTTCAAAATTGTGTTGGAAGTCCTAGCCCAGGCAATTAGACAAGAGAAGGAAATCAGAAGTATCCAAATAGGAAACGAGGAAGTCAAGTTATCCCTCTTTGCTGATGATATGATCCTACACCTTGAAAATCCAAGGGAATATGTCAAAAACCTGCTCGCACTGGTAAAGGACTTTGGCAAAGTCTCAGAGTACAAAATAAATGTGAAAAAGTCAGTTGCATTCCTATACATCAAAAACAAGCAGGCAGAGACACAGATAAAAAGCATGATCCTATTCACAATAACCACACAAAAAAAATGAAATACCTCAGCATCTTCCTAACCAGAGAAGTGAAAGACCTTTACAATGAGAATTACAAAACACTGCTCAAAGAAATTCAAGAAGACACAAACAAACGGAAAAATATACTATGCTCATGGATAGGAAGAATCAACATTGTTAAGATGTCCATCCTACTAAAGAAAATCTACAGAGTCCATGCAGTACCCATTAAGTTACCAACATCATTCTTCTCAGACCTGGAAATGACAATATGGAAATTCATATGGAAACATAAACAACCACGGATAGCCAAAACAATCCTTAGCAAAAGAAACAATGCAGGAGGTATCAGACTCTACTATAAGGTTACAGTAATCAAAACAGCCTGGTATTGGTATAAAAACAGGCACATAGACCAATGGAACAGGATAGAGATTCCGGAAGCAAAGTCTCAATTCCTCAACCAACTCATCTTTAACAAAGTCTCCAACAACAACTACTGGGGAGAGGAAACCTATTCAGTAAATGGTGCTGGGAAAACTGGCTGACCACATGCAGAAGATTGAAACAGGACCCCTACCTGACACCATACACAAAAATTAACTCTAAATGGATCAGAGTCAAACCTCAAACTATAAGAATCTTAGAAAATGCAGGAGACACCCTTATGGAAATTGGAACCGGGAACCAATTCCTACTCAGAACCCTAAAGGCCAATACCTTACGAAATAAGATAGACAAGTGGGTCCTCATCAAATTAATGAGCTTCTGCAAAGCAAAAGAAACCATCAAGAGAACAGGGAGACAGCCCACAGAATAGGAAAAAAATATTTGCCAACTGTATATCTGAAAAAGGCCTAACATCTAGGATCTACAAGGAACTCAAAGACACTGAAGGGAAAGAAACAAATAGCCCCTTTAAAAAGTGGGCAAAAGACATGAATAGACACTTCTCAAAAGAAGATGTACGGGCAGTCAACAGACACATGAAAAAGTGCTCAGCCTCACTCATCATCAAAGAAATGCAAATCAAAACCACATTGAGATACCACCTAACACCTGTAAGAATGACCTTCAGTAATAAAAATAAACAACAACAGTTGCTGGCAAAGATGTGGAGAAAAAGGAACGCTTCTACACTGCTGGTGGGAATGCAAACTTGTACAAACTCTCTGGAAAACAGTCTGGAGATTTCTGAAAGAACTAGAAATTAACCTTCCATATGACCCAGCAATTCCCCTATTGGGAATATGCCCAGAAGAACTCAAATCATTCTACAAAGAAGATACCTGCACACATATGTTTGTTGCAGCTCTATTCACAATAGCAAAAACATGGAATCAATCATGTTGCCCATCGAAGCCAGACTGGATAAAAAAAAGGTGGTACATACACAACGGAATATTATACAGCCATAAAGAACGACAAATATATGAGCTTTGCAGTAGCCTGGATGAATTTAGAGTCGATCATACTCAGTGATTTATCACAGAAACAAAGAACAGAGTTCCATATGTTCTCACTCATAACAGGACCTTGAACAATTATAATGCTATAAGAAAGCGAGTGGCAGTAATGAGAAACTGTTGGTGGGGGGATTGGAATTGGCAGTTGAGGAAAACTGCTAGGGGAGGGAGGGGCATGCTTCATTAACAGGGATACCTGCATTATCAATGTCTGTATACTTACCCTGAATTGTACCCCACATCTTTATTATAAAAATTTTTTTAAATATGTTATCAATGATCATTTCATGAGCTCTAAAGTTAGTCTATAACACATAAGAATTGCATTTTATGGCTGAGAACAGTGACTCAAGCCTGTAATCTCAGCACAATGGGAGGCTGAGGTAAGAGGATTGCCTGAGCTCAGGGGTTCGAGACCAACCCAGGCAACTTGGCAAGACCTGGTCTCTACAATAAATCAAAAAATTAGCCAGACGTGATAGTGTGCACCTGTAGTTTCAGCTACTTAGAAGGCTGAGTCAGAAGGATTGCCTGAGCCCAGCAGGTCAAGGCTACAGTGGCAGTGATCATACCTCTACACTCCAACCCGGGTGACAGAATGAGACTCCAACTCAAAAAAAAAAAAGGAATTACATTTTGTGAAGTCAGTAATTATGTCAATAATAATGCAGAAAAAAATTTTTTAAATCTTTACTATTGTAGAAAAGAAAAGCCAAAAACTGTATGAAGTATTCACATACTTGAGAAAACCTGGATCATGTGATTAAGGACAGTGGAAAAGTGAGCCTTGAGCTCTTTGTAATCCATAGGCTCATGTTTCTCACATTTCCTTAGTTACTGGTTATTCACTAAATGCCTCCCGTGGGTGACTGCGGAAAAGGGAGGCTACAGAAAGTGCACAGTATGTTCCTACCACAGAGCATGCTCACACTATTTTGTTTACCTAACTTACCTTCTTTAAAGCTCTTCCTAAAGTTTTGGACTACAGCTGCAGCAAGAAGCAATGCCAAAATCAGAAGTATCTTCCATGAAAAAGTCATCTCAGACTCTAAAATGAAACCCCAGAATCTCATTAAATCAAGAAACTAGGACAATATCTTTTTCATATGAGCAGCTGCTGAGCTGAAGAAATTGAGTCTCTCAAAGAGACAATTGGTCTGCTTCCTCCCTGCTCTGTAGAAGTAGAGGAGAGAATGCAAGTTTATGTCTCGTTTTAATGTTCGCCCCTCTCAGAAATTCACACACAAACATATTCTCTGCTCTCTTCCAATTATATCACACTCACTGGAATAAGTGGGGTTGCAACCGGACAAAATTACCCAAACTACAACCATAAAGAGGGCTTAAAGGAAAATTAGTTTCTAATCTAGTAGAAAATTACAATGAGAGGGAAAAATAAAAAAATACTGTAATAGTTTTCACATTAGAAGAGAGTTTGGAGCTAGATTGAAGAGAGAGTCAGTTATGAGAATTTAATGTATACTCAACAATAATTTTGACTTTAGCCTCTAGTTTAGGACACTCAGGGAGAATTCAGAGGAGGAGATTCCTAAAAACAAACTTTATAGGGGAATATGTTAGCAGGATAATTCATCAGAGAGAAAAATAAAATTTTTTAAAGAACAATAAAATAAGTAAGCCTGGATTGGTCTTGATAATTATTTCCCAAACCTGGAGGACCATATGGAATCGCCAGCTCGAGGGAGAATAAGCAGCTGTTTTCTTCTCACCTAAAAGAGGAATACCGATGGAGCAAGTCACATCCTCAATGGGCCAATGGAAATGTCTCCACATGGAACAGCCCATGGCCATCCTGAGTTATGACCTCAGAAGATGATGGCATTTTCTTCCCTTCCAAGTCCCTCCACTGCACTTGGGGTCGTGAGAACCACCCATCTGAAATACATGATACTTATCTGAAATACATATCAACTGTATTTCTCCATCCTCCAGTCCCTTCATGATGATTAGCGGAAAAGAACCCAGACTGCGAACAGAGATCAAGGAATCAATGCCTAGAATCTTTTTATTGGTTGTGTGAGCAATGACTTCCCTGAAAGGAAAGAGATATAGAGGGCTTGGGGAAGAGAAAAGAACTTAAGGCGGATTATACTCCACTTAGGGATGAAGTTGGCTGGAACATTTTCTTGTTTTTTAAATTTTTTTTTATTTTTGTATTCCAAAATCATACTGAAACAGATTAAGATTTATGATAATCTTTCATATATGACATTTTTCTTCTGTCACTGAGAACAAAATAACTTTGACCAAGCAAGAAACACATGGATGGAATTTTTTTTAAGTTATTTTTTAAAATGCTAAAAGATAAAAATTATATGAATATTTGTGTCCAATGGCAGAAAATGATGGGGCCTATTTAACTTTGTGACATGTGCTCCTGTGGATGTTTTCTAAATATGTTCGTGAATTTAGATTCAAACTACATGGGAAACACATGTAGAATATCCAGGATTTTGACTTACATCTTCAGTGGCATTTGCTAACTTGATAACTAATTCTCACAAATATAGACAGTAGGAAATCATGATTAGGGAGTGGTCTTATCTTTTTTCTCCATCCCTGCCAACCTTGTCAATATTTATGACTTTTGTTTATATGGTTGATCTAGTTGAGTCTTCAAATTATTATATTTCCTTTAATTTACTACATATCCCAGAATACTCATAACACACTGTGAAATAATGAGTTCGGTGCAAAATGACGGAGTAAAATTCTCAGATTCCCCTAAATACATGCTAACTTTTTGACAATAATGGTTAAGGAGTTCTTTATTCAAATAATTAAATTTGGCCCATCTTAGTTTGTGAACTTTGAGCATTTATGACAGTTCCTACACAATGGAGGGTTCAATATAAATTTGACAAGCAATGTGTATTAAGCAAATTTCAGAAACCAGATAAATTTTCTAGGAACTAGTATGTTAAAGTGATAACAGGTGTTGACTCCAAAACATTTATCTAGAATCCTTACCTACCACCTTCAGATCCAAACTGGCCTCCTGGTAGACAGCATCTTGTTCAAAAAGGCAGTGGTATTTCCCATCATCTGAAGGTCTGGCATTGCTTATCTGCAGAGTCACTTTGCCCTCGTCAAAGGCATCACTCACCAGTGCAGTCCTCCCTCTGTACTCTGCCATCTGTTTTCCAGCCACATGGTCCCCATCCATATACACATGCACAGCAGGGTAAGGGTGGGATCGGACCCATCTCACCTCCATGTTTTGTGCATCAGCCTTCAGTGGCAAGTAACAGGTTAACTGTTTTCTCCTACTCTGACAAGGATGGGCTGAGAAGGCCCAATCACTTTTAAAGAAGCTGTTCAATAAAGCAGATAAAACACAATGAAAGAATCAAAATGGAGCAAATAGTGTCATCACCAAGAACAGCTCTAGGGGGGTATAGAAACCACAGACATCCCATGGAAGCTGTAAAGCCCTATATCAGCCTTTGGAGAGATGTAGGTTTTATGGACTCAGGACAGAAGTTGTCCTTGTTCAAGAAAGAAACATCTCGTGCTGTGAGTCAGTCAAAAAAAAAAATCAGCAATTGAACCTCTACCTGCCCTCCTTACCTATAATTTCATTCAGTTTACAGACAAATAATTTACAACTTTTGCAGTTTAAATTTTCAGAATAAAATGAACATTTCACAAATTTGGACTAAGGATGCCTCTGTACCTCAATCCTTATGTAACAAAATGCAACCAACTAAGTACATAAACTAAGTGAAAGCCTAAATTAGGGGTACACATATACGTTTATAATGAATAGCTGAAAAGCAGTCACGCATCAGTGTGTGCAGATGTTCAAAATGTGTTCAAATAAACAAACACTGAGCTGCAACCAGTAGAGCTGTCTCTGTACCTCACTTCTGTTTCCTGTATCTCACTTCCATTTTGTCCATAAATGCTGTCTGACCATATTGCTGCCCAGAGTTCTCTAAACATGCTCTGGTTCTGAGGGCTGCCTGAATTGCAAATTGTTCTTTATTCAGGTGAACTCTGCTAACCTTAGTATGTCTAAAGATTTTATTTTAATCCTTCATATCTATATGATCTTCAACTACTTTTTGATCTATCTATGCCTCATTTTCTAAAACCATAAATTTGGTATATTACTGCCCAAGTCATAAAATTGTTGTGGGGTTAAACAAAATAGTCTATATAAGGTACACAGATGACCACACAGTGTGAGCAGAGAAACACAGACCTGTGAGACTTGAGGGCATTGAAGGCAATTTCACTCTCTGACAAGATAATGGGGAGAAGATGAAAATAAGTTACAGGTGGATTTTTGGTTATAAAGTTTGAAGAAACTATCTTCTAGATATTCTTTGTAATACCTTAGAAATCTGTTCCAGTTGTTATATTTTATTTCCTCATTATTCCACATATGTGGTGTTATAGACACACACCAAGTTGAATGTACCAAGATAATTTTGAGAAACATTTGGAGATCAAGAACCAGGAAAGTTGACAAAATACAAAATGCAAAACAACAAATGTACAAATGGAATAATTCTCCCACTCTGGAGGGTGAAGACAATTTTCTATGAGGGTTTTCTGGATCCAACTATATTACACTTTCCATTCTTATCAGGTCCTGATCATGCCAATTTTGCTCTATTACAAATTCAGAATCATCCTTTTCTATCAAATAATAAGAATGATTTCACATATATGTTGTGTGCATTTACAACAGACATACAAACATAACATTGCAGGTTCTATGCATGGAGTTACTTGCCAAAGGCATAATATCCCTCAATTATGTCATTGGCTAAAAACAGTTCAATATCTTTTTAGAGAGGAAAGTCCCCATCAACACAATTCTAATTTTCAGATATTTCCCTTTTATTTTATGTAACATTTGACTTCCAGTTATTTTTAGCAATTTATTTGCTTTGCCCTGCAATTTTACCTAAAACAGTATTATCTTCCTTCCCTATGTACCTTTTAATGTCTGCAGACAAGTGTAAGAATCAGGGGAAAAAAATGAACTAATGACTCATTTGTGGTTAGTTTTACATCTATGCGTCTTACAGGAAATTACTTAATAAAACAGACTACCTCCTCCTTTCCATTACCCATATGAGAATTGTCTTTCCTGTCCATGACCTGTGGCACATATCGAATCTGAAACTGGTTTCCTCTGCAAAACATAGGTAGTGAAGAGCTAAAATTGACACTAAGTATGGCAAAATATAAATATGGAGAGTTCAATTAATTTGATGCATCTTAGACAGACAAAACTCCTGTGTTTCCAAAATCTAAAATACTAAAGTATAAGGTACTAGAAAAGTCATGCAGTCCTGTTTTTTAATAATTGATATGCTACTAAAATATGAATGCCTTCAGAGCGATTGTGCATAATTTCCTTTTTCTATACAATTTTGGACACAACCTTCCACTCAATTCTGTACTGGTTTCAAACATAATGCTTTGTTTTGTTTTTGTTTTGAGTATTGTATGTATGTCCTGAAATGCATTCTGAATATCTACTGAAAAATTAAATCCGTTCTCAAGTGTAAGTACACTGAATTATACACTAGTCTCTTGAAATCTGACTTTCAATCCTCTTTCAATCCGCATATTCAATTAGCACACTATCTTGTTTCTCAAATATGTGAAGTTATATTATATCTGGTCTTCTAGAACTGGACACTGTTAGAGATTCAGTCAGCTCATTTTATTTTTATTTTATTCTATTTTATTTATTTATTCATTTATTTATTTTTATTTTTATTTTTTTTAGTTGGAATCTCACTCTGTTGCCCAGGCTGGAGTGCAGTCACACACTCACAGCTAACTCAGCCTTGACTTGTTGAACTCAGGCAATCCTTCCACCTCAGTTTTCCAAGTAGTTGGGACTCCTGGCATATGCCATCACACCTGGCTCATTTTTTTTAATTGTAGAGATAAAGTCTTGCCATGTTGCTCAGGCTGATCTCAAATTCCTGGGCTCAGACAATCCTCTTGCTTCCACTTCCCAAAGTGCTGGAATTACAGGCATGAGCCACCACACCCAGGCTCAATTTGTTCATTTTAAAGGCAAGAAAAATAGAATCTGATGGACTGACAAAAATCACACGTAAGTGATTAAGAATTTGCACTCTTAAGTTAATAAACATAGAATATAAGGCAAACATTGAAATTTTAGCAATTTTCAGCAAACTACATATGTCTCTAAGATTGTTTCTTAACTTCAGAATGAGGATAAATTTATTAACGTTTATAATTATTGTAAAAAAAAAGGAAGTAATTCACCTAAAGCACCTAGCATACTGGCTGGTATATAGTTAGTATTTCAAAAAACGAGTCATCATGTTTATAAATCTGTAGCATTACTTGCCAGAAAGGAAACTGGATTATCTGTCTCAAGATTTTTTTAAAGAGCTGGTTGTTTTAGTGGCCCTTGGCAAGAAGTCCTTCCCCTGAGCCTCTAATTCATGAGGATAATACAAGAAATGGCTGTGGAGTTCCTGGGCATTTCAGTCGCCACAGCTCACCCTTGAAGCTCCCTGTGTGCACAGTTCTCCTCCTTCACCTGACATGGAGCAAAGAGAAGCTCCATCTCCCCACCTTGGTTAACTGTGGTCCTGGAAGGCCAGCATGACACGAGATTGTGTTTTGTGTGCTGGGGATACAATGGGCATGTCGAGTTGGCTCAGAGAACCCAGAGGTGTGACTCGTTTTCTACAGTCTACTTGAGGGATACAGACGTGTGTCAATTGCCCAAACACTAGTTTGACTTCCTGATATGCAACTGATAAGCTCTGCCAGTTAGAGTTTCAATCAGATTAGACACAATTGCTACCCTAGGCAGAAAGGGCTCCGACTCAGAAGGGCAGAACTCACAGGTGTGTGTCTCTCCTCAGATTATAGAGTTACCTTTGACTTTCCTGAGGTCTTATGGGGCCAAAGATGTCACAGTAGACTCCAGCAAAGATTGGGGGGTGTTTGTCCCCCTGATTTTCCTCCAAAACTCTTTTATGAGCTGAAAGGTGTGTTTAAGCTCACGTAAAGCACAC
This sequence comes from Carlito syrichta, assembly GCF_000164805.1. Taxonomy (NCBI): domain Eukaryota; kingdom Metazoa; phylum Chordata; class Mammalia; order Primates; family Tarsiidae; genus Carlito; species Carlito syrichta. Next base: position 42,816 of record NW_007256299.1, read on the forward strand.
ACATACATACACATTCCTGTAACAGGTGACTTGATGAAGAGCGGGTATTGATAAGGGAGGACATGAGGGATCCGAGTTCTTGTGCATCTGTGCAGGGAACAGGGTGTTTACCTTAGACTGAGTGAAGAGGCCCGGAAGGGAGGAAGACTGTAAGTACGCAAAGGATAAACTGAAAGGGGTTCTTAATCAGTTGGTTATTTTTTAAACCACTTATCTTAGATGCAGTAAATAATACCTGGAGTAAAATTATAAGGCTAAAAAATAAAAACAATTATTACCCCAGCCACAAGATCCTAGGCTTCACCCAGGAGGTAATACTCCCTCCCAATAACCTTGAAGTTAGGAGTCTACTGGGGTGAGGAGCAGGAGCAGAGCCCATAGCAGGGCTAAAGGGTAAATGTGGTGGGTGTGACCTACTTTTATCATGATGATTTTGCTCTCACTCACATTTGAAATGTTTTTAAAGGGGCCCCCTACTCTTCATTCTCCCCCCCATCACTTTCCATCTTCCATCTACCCCTCACCACACAGAGCATGTAGATGTCTATCGGAGGCTCAGTGGAATCCCCATGAATCCCCTAAATGGCAGGTTATACTGTGGAAAGGTCCCAAAGGAGACTGTGGAGACCTGTAATTTTTGGTCACCTCTGGTACTAACTGACCATAAGACTTGGTAAAATTGTGCCTCAGTTTCTCCTCTGGATCACAAAGTCTCACAGTAATGCCCACATGCTGGGAAAAGCAGGGACTCCCTGTACAGGTGCATACCAGGCCCTCCTACTTACCCAGCTGAGTCTGGAATTTCCCTGGAAAAAGAACAAGAATAACATTTGAAGAAATCTGAGATAAAGATCATGACTCCTCCTTTCATTTGTGTTCCATTCCCCTGAAAATTTGTTTCCCATCCCCTTACTTTGAGTCTGTGAGTGTCCTTTCTAGTAAGGTGAGTCTCTTGAAGGCAATAGATTGTTGCCTGGTGATATTTTATCCATTTTGCCATTCTATGTCTTTTCAGTGGTGCATTTAGTCCGTTCACCTTCAAACTAATTATTGAGATGTGAGAGTTGATCCCTATCATAATGTACTTACAGAGTAGTTGTTCTTCCTGTTTGTGTGTTGTCTTTCTTTTGGTTTTAGAGTTGGATCGTGTGTGTTTTTAATCTTTTGCCTATACTCTTGTGAAGAACGTTGTTGTTCTTTTTTCCTTTTCTTCTGTATTCAATACTTTCTTAAATGTTTCTTGTAGCGGTGGTCTGGTGGCAGCGTAGGTTCTTAGGGATTGGATATCTGGGAAACATTTCAATTCTCCCTCACTGATGAAGCTTAGCTTGGCTGGGTAGGTTATTCTCTGTTGAAATTGTTTATCTTTTAGAACTTTGAAGATAGGGCTCCAAGCTCTCCTAGCCTGAAGGGTTTCTGTAGATAAATCTGCTGCTATTCTAATTGGTCTTCCTTAGTAGGTAGTCTGACCTTTTTCTCTTGCAGCCTTTAGGATTTTTTCTTTTATAACTACTTTGTTTAGGCGAATTATTATATGTCTGGGAGTTGGTCTTCTCATTTGTTGTCTTGCAGGGGTTCTCTGAATCTCTTGTGTTTGAATTTTTTCATCCTTGGTGAGATGAGGGAAGCTTTCTTGAATGATTTCATGAAATGTTTGTTCCAGTGTGACCTCTGTTTCTCTCTCTGCCTCAGGATGGCCAATTACTCTTAGGTTCAGTCTTTTGAAGTAGTCATTCATCTCTTGAAGGTTTTGTTCTGTCTTTTTGAGCTTCTTTTCTATGCTGTTGACAGTCTGGGTTAGTTTTGTGTGATCTAAGGGAATGGGAATGGACAGAAACTATTTTTAAAAAATAAAAAAAAAGAAAGAAAGAAAAGAACATTCTACATTTTATAGGAAGCTCAATTCATAAAAAATGTAAAATGCAGAAAAATATTGTTCCTTTTTCCCAGATCAGTAAGTAGTACAGCTATTTTTCCTTTTCTCTCCCCAACAAAAATTCTCTCATTTCTATCTTCTCATGATTCTGCTGATATTTACCATATAAATATTTAACTATCAGTTACAAAAATAATACATGCTATTTTTATAGATACCTAGAAAGTATACAGTTATATGGACATAGGCAATTATCATCTATAGTTATAAACAAACTGAGAAATTATATTTATTTATCATTTATAGAGTGATTAATTATATCTAATAATAATCTGCCTTTTCATTATTAAAATATCACATTTTCTTTTAAAAGTTTTATCTCTGAACTTATATGAATAACTAAATGCTAATGGCTAAATATAGACAGCATCCCAAAAGTCATAGTAAAGTTAAAAATTATTTAAATTCAATAATTTTATATGATTAGAAAGGTCAATGGATAGACCTAATCTTTATCATTGACTAGTACATCATGAATATTATTTCCAACCATTAAAATTATTTGAAAATATTATTTTTCATCAATGTTATAGTTTATAATAACATAAAAAACAACACTGTACTGTTGTCTTGGATTTTTTGGTTGTTTTTTGTTGTTATTTGTAAATGAGGCTGTAAGCAATATTCTGCTATGTAAATAGTTGACTCCATCTTTGATTGTCTTCATATGATAGATTTCTGGAAGTAAACAGCACAACACAGCCTAAGAAAACATTTCAACTGAAAGAATATCGTTTTATTTTCCTCATATATCAGTGCTACTTGTGAGCAGAAAGAATCAATGCAAAGAAGAAAAAGTAGAATTCTAAAGAACTGAAGTACCATTAACAGCTATTGAATCAAACTGTACTGCATATATTTTCAGTCATCGTTTTTATAGCCTTTAATATAGTTTATTAAACGTTAGATGTTTCCCTTGATTTAAAAAAAATGAGATGCTGGAGTCAGTGCCTGGAACCCTTCCTGGTGATGGGAACATGTTGGTCTAAGAGGTAGAGGACTAACCTGGGATATCAATGACTGAGGCCTTCTCCTCAGTAAGGACAGGGTTGTGAATGAAGCAGGACACCATCTCTACAGAGGCATCCATGAGCACAAGGGTGCTTTTCACGTAGAATAGACCATTTTCTTCTTCCACGTGATACTCAAACACAGTCAGCAACTCCTCTCCCCAGATGTCTTTTCAATACACCTGGGGCTCTGGGAACCAGCCCCATGCAGTGCACACAAGCTAGACTCCACTCTCCCCAGGTCCCTCCATGTAGATATTAGTGGCAGACCCCATCCCTGTAGAGAAAAGCAAACCAAAATCCTAAGGCCTGAAGCCCACCAAAGCAAAAATCATGGGGAATGAGATCCCAGTGACATTATTCAGGAGGTAAGAGTCCAGGGAGCATAAAGAGACCAAAGTCTCTTCCCCATTTAACTTGGAGGCCAGATACACTTTGTTTGTTCCCCAGTCTGGATTTTCAAATTTTATCATCTGACCCATATATCTGTTCAGATCCAGATGGAGGAATAAGACAAGGGGGGCATGGCATCATGTTTCTGTCTCTGGTGTAGCAAACAAAGATGTGGTGTAATTTATTCATGAATTCCTCTATGCTGTGATCTCTGCCTTTTTTATCTTACAATTATCTATATCAGGTACCTTGCCTGAGTTTTTAGATGATATCTGGATTTCAATTTAGACAGAAATCACTTCCCTAGGGCTTATTCTTTCCATTTCTTTTGCTGGTGCTCATGATCTTGAAATGCAATGAGATGAACTGGGGCATGTAAAATAAGATTTCCTGCAGAAGTTCCTTGTAACTAAATATTCTATTCAATGTGTAAAATGTTTTTGAGAAATTTTAGTTTAGAACAATTTATGTCATCATAAAATTCTTTCTCTATTCAACTCTAAACTCACAAACCCAAACCAAGGGGAATATATTTTCCATAGATGAATATTCTGTTTTTACCACTTGCTGGGGGAAAGAGATGCAATACCTTCTCCTGGAGTCTAAGAATATTTGTGGATTATCTACAATAAGCCCACAGTCAACATTGCTAAACAGATAGAAACTGGAAGCATTTACCCTGAAAACCAGAACAAGACAAGGATGCCCACTCTCACTACACTGTTCAACATAGTGTTGGAAGTCCTACCTAGAGCAATCAGACAAGAGAAGGAAATCAAGGGTATCCAAATAGGAAAAGAGGAAGTTAAGCTATCGCTCTTTGTTGACTATATGATCCTATACATTGAAAACCCAAGAGAATCTGTCAAAAGTCTCCTTGCACTGACAAAGGACTTTGGCAAAGTCTCAGGGTACAAAATAAACATGCAAAAGATAGTTGCATTCCTATACACCAACAGCAAACAGGCAGAAAACCAAATAAAAAGCACAATCCCATTCACAATAGCCAACAAAAAATGATATATCTTCTTTATCAGAGAGATGAAAAACCTTAACAATGAAAACTACAAAAAAATTCTCTAAGAAGTCAAAGAAGACACAACCAAATGGGAAAATGTTCCGTGCTTATGAATTGGAAGAATCAACATTGTTAAGATGTCCATCCTTCCCAAGGCAATCTTCAAATTCAACGCAATATCCATTAAATTACCATCATCATTCTTCTCAGATCTGGAAACGACAATACAGAAATTCATATGGAAACATAAAAGACCACAAATAGCCAAAACAATCCTTAGCAAAAAAAACCAGGAAGTATCACACTTCCAAACTTTAAACTTTTATTATAAGGCTACACTTATTAAAACAGCCTGGTATTGGTTCCAGGACAGGCATATAGACCAATAAAACAGGATATAGATCCCAGAAGCTAAACCTCAATTTCTCAACCAACTCATCTTCGACAAAGCCTCCACCAATAAACACTGGGGAGAGGAGAACCTATTCAGAAAACGGTGCTCGGAAAACTGGCTGACCACATGCAGAAGATTGAAACAGAACCCCTACCTATTACCATACACAAAAATAAATTCTAAATGGATTAAAGACCTAAACATTAAACCTCAAAGTATAAAAATTTTAAAAAACACAGGAGGCACCCTTACAGAAATTGGAATGGGCACCCAATTCCTGATCAAAACCACAAATGCCCATGCTATAGCAGATAAGATAGACAGGTGGGACCTCATCAAACTGAAAAGCTTCTGCAAAGCAAAGGAAACCATTAAGAGAGCAGGGAGACAGCCTACAAAATGGGAAAAATTATTTGCCAACTGTATATTTGACAAAGACCTAACATCCAGGATCTACAAGAAGTTCAAACATGCTAAAAGAAAAAAACCAAACCGTCCTATTAAAAAGTGAGCAAAATATATGAATAGACACTTCTCAAAAAAAGACATATGAGCAGCTAACAGATACATTAAAAAATGTTCTGCCTCACTACTTATCAAAGAAATGCAAATTAAAACCACACTAAGAAGCCACCTAACTCCAGCCAGGATAGCCATCGTCAATTACTCAAAAGACAGCAGATGCTGGAGAGGATGTGAGAAAAAGGGAACACTTCTACACTGTTGGTAGAAGTGTAGATTAGTACAGCCTCTGTGGAAGACAGTGTGGCAATTCCTAAAAAATCTAAAAATCAACCTTCCATACATCCCAACAATCCCCCTTCTAGGAATATACCCAGAGGAACCCAAATCATTCTACCAAATAACAAAAAAATACATGTGCACGCATGGTTATTGCAGCACTAGTCACAATAGCAAAAACATGGTACCAACCATGTTACCCACCAAAACTGGACTGGATTTTAAAAAGTGGTACATATACACAATGAACTATTATGCAGCCATAAAGAAGGACAAATATACGGACTTCACAGCAACTTGGATGGATTTAGAGTCTATTATACTTAGTGATCTATCACAGAATCAAAAAATCGAGTACTACATAAGTGGACCCTGAACATTTATCATAATACTTTAAGAAAGGGATTGGAAGTAGTGGGAAACTGCCAGGGGAGGGGAAGCACATTACATCAATAAGGATACATGATCTCAAACCTGGAAAAGTGGAGACCAAATCCAAAATCCAAAGTTTATGTGTAAAATGACCTCTTACCTACCTAATCCCAAGTTGTACCCCACATCTTTAAAATAAGTATTTTTTTAAAAGACTTACTTGTAAATGTTTTTGATAGTGAAATGCATCTGTATATGCTTTCCCTGCCCCCTTAATCTCAGAAATACATTGATTCATTCATCCAATTTGAATCACCTTGAATATATAACAGTAATACTAAGTCATGGATGATAAAAAAAAAAGTTAGAAAGCAGCCTCCTGGGGGAGCAGAGAAGGAACTGGCATCAGCCAGAGATATTAACCTCTCCAGAGAACTATTTCCTTGGTAGCACGTGGAGGAGTTGTTCTGGTCAGGGAATCATACGAAAGCTTACTCTTCATCTAATTTTGTTCCCATAAGACAGATTCACTCTTCCATTGTTCCCTTGTTCCTCATCCTATTCTGCTTAGCTAATACAGCCATTCTGCAGAAAATTGTGGGTATATCAACGCAAGGGTGAGTCCTCAATTCATTGAAAACTAGTATATAAATAATCTCCACAAAACACAACATTCTTAACCTCTTTTTGTCTCATCACTGGTTTTCTAACTGGGGACATTTTACAAAGACACAGAGTTTTTACATCTCAGATTCTGCATAGATATGGTTTTGTAGAGCACAAACAATTCCCTGAGATACAGATGAGAGGCAGTCAGCTGGGCTCACTCATGCCTCAATCAATTTGCTCTTACATACCAAACTTAGGTGGTCCAAATTCATGCCTCAGCAAAACTGATAATGAATGCGTGTCATGGATTTCAAATAATCCTCAAGAATAATCAGAACTGTGCAAGTTAAATAGTTTAACCATGAGCTTGCTTTGAAGACCCCAGAACACTTGCTTTCACAAGAATATGGGTAGAAGACCAAGCATTATGAATTTCCTTGATGATTCAATGGGAATTTTGAATTCACAATAAGTTCACCATAAGCAAACATACTTCTGTCTCTGTGACTCTATGCCTTTTTCCAGATACTCACCTGCTACTTTGAGCAGCAAACTTGTTTCTCCAATATAGTTCCCATCCTGGAAACGGCACCTCTATTGCCCATTGTCAAAGGACTGGATATTGTGTATCTTCAGAATCACATTTCCCTCTGCAATGCCGTCCTGTATCCATCCTACCCGGCCTCTGTACTCCTGCATCTGAATCTCGGTCATTTCTGCTCCATCCCTGTATGCAAACACCGGTGTGCTGGACTCCTTGCGGTACCACAGCACCTCCATGTGCATCGCAGTCCTCTTGGGGAGCAGCTGACAGGTGAGTAGGGCATCTTCCCCAACCCTGGCCAGGATAGGATGAGCAGGACCAATCGCTCTGAAGTCATCTACATAATGAGTGGAAAGAGGAACGAAGAAATGACAGCCATAGTATCACTGTGCGTGCTTTGGAACGTTCAGCCTGTCAATATGGAGGCACCAAGAGGAGAGAGGGATTTATTTTCACTGTTTTAGAGAAATCTACCATGATGATTTGTACATTTGTTGGGTACAGAGACAATTGTGTATACTGAAAATAAATTCAGTTCAAAAACTTGAGTGTGATTGCTGAGTCTGTCATTTACTAGCTATGTGATTTGGGGATGATTCTTACTCTGACTTTGAGATGTGAAGCCTTAATTTCTTCATCTTTAAGATACTAAAACCATTATCTCTGGGTTATTTTTGTCCTCAAAGAAGTGAATGCATAAACTCATTTTTAAATTTGAAACTTCATTATTATTACTGATGAGTATTTTAATCATTTTCCTAAAATTTAGGTAACAAATTTTTTTATCACAATTTTCCAACTTTCAGGATTCATCTTATCCTAGATAAGAAACTGGGATTTTTTCCCCCTTCTTTTTATTTTTCCTGGAAAAAGCAAGAATCCACCTACTGGGGCTATGTACATCGCAGTTCTCAAAAGGACATTTTTTTGGTGGATTAAGTGATTCATCTAGAGAGTCTGAGACTTCCAATTAAGTTCTAAGACATTTCTGACTTCCTCTTTATTAACTGCAAATTGGAGAGATATTGAACAGTTGTGTATATTATTATGTTTAATAATTTTACATGTCTTGCATCATAGATCTTTCTTATCCTAAATGCTGCAAGGCCATTTGCCAATTCTCTGTGAAGATTTCATCCTCCCAATAAAGAACTGCACTCTCTATAATAGCTGTTCAATGTCAATACATGATGCCAAAAGGTTGCTACAGAATTTAAGTGGATGTTGGCCTGTATTCTCCATTGACAGAAGCTAAACACAAAGCTGTACTTGAAGGCATCTCTGATTGACTGTTAAGGTGTAGGGAATGGCAGTATGAGCAAGAGAGGATGGCAGTCTCACGATTCTGTACCGTTTCTGGGGGGCTGAGTCGGCAGCTGGTGCCTTCTGGTGTGCTGCCCAGTGTTTTTGCCCACTTTTCCACACTACATTTTTCGTGGGGCACTACTATCGTCCTCTGATGTCGAATTTTCATAATTCTTTTTCAAGATGCAACAGTTTGACTGACAAAATTCAGCCGGTAAGATTTCCAAGTCAATTTCTTAAAAGTCTCTTTCTAATTTCTAATTTCCAAGTTTTTTGTTGTTGTTGTTGTTGTTGTTGTTGTTTGCTACTTAAGTTATAGTAAGAAGCAGATCCTTTTTTGCCCCCACAGTTCCGTCCTGCATGGAAGCAGGAGAATCAATGAAAAACTTAATGCATTCCAGGCTTCAATTCAAGTGCTTTTCATGTATGGTTTACTGCTAAAGTCTATGCTGGCCTCTGAGATATGGGTACTATTGTTATTCTCTTCATAAAGATGAAGAATTTAAGGCATAACATGCTCAAATAACTTTCCAAAGGGAACTCAGCTCGGAGGGGAGGAGTCTTTTGTGAAACACAGGTGCCTTGGCCCCCGAACACACACTGTTAGATGTTGTCTAGTCCTCTTGAGTTCAGAACTCTGCACCTGCAAGTCTCACTGGGACATTGGTGTATATAGTAAAAGGGAGAAGGGAATCCTACCCGCCTGCTTCATGAACAGCAAGACACAGCATAAGGAGATGACTGAGCCACCAGCTAGTTTGTATCCCAGAAAATCCACCATCCTCCCTGTAGCAAACACAAGACAAAGTATGACAATGCTTAGATACTTAAGTGAGGCTGTGACACAGCCTACACACTCCGTGGTTTCCACTGGTTGTGCAGACTGAAGGAGGAATCCAATCACAAACAATCAAATGGCCTCAGCTCTATTTCTCTGCAGTTATTGATCACATCAGACCCCGTACCTAATGTGTTTTGTCCTTTAAGCTACAAGTTAGGTCTAAAGGAAGCTTCCTGTTTGAAGTGAAAAGCACTTCTGAGGTAGAGACAGGAATATTTCAAAAATTTTAAAAAAAAAACACTTCTTAAGTTTATTCATTGTGAACCTGCAGAAACTACAAAAGGATTCAAGTATTTTTTTCTCATCTTCCTCCTGCTCTTCCACCCCCACCCCCGCATAGTTCTCTTTCACTACAGTTTTCTGCACATGGAGAAAAGAGGAGGAAGGGGTTCTGCATCCCCACACTGCAGCCAGAAAGCCAGCATTCAAACAGTCCAGGAGCACAGGGATGCCTTGGAAAGTGAGGGTAGAGTGAGGACAATGGGGCCTCAGAAGAAGATGGTCAGGGACACAATCTTAAATGGCCTTTTAGTATAGTCTGGAAAACATATAGGAATGGATGAAAGAAATAGTCCAACTGGCAGAGATTGGCAAACCCTACAAGCCCACACTACCAGCCTAATAAAAATACTGCACAGCTAAAAAGTTGAAAACTTTTTGCCAGGACAAAGATACAATGTTAGTTTTACTGTTGAAAAATGAAAAGTTCAGAGTAAAAGAAGTCTAAGACGTGTTATATCTGATATGTCAAGTATTTTATTAAAGAAAACTTGCTTCAGAAGCAGAAGAACCAGTTCAGGGGCAATGTTGAGTCAATTACTGCTTCTCCTTTCCAGAAACTAATGTTAGCAAAATTTTTGTGGGTAGAGAGGAAAAAAATCAAATGCCTGAAATAGAATTAAATAATCAAATGATTCAGGATACTAGTATTACTGAAATAGTATTCTATTTGCTTTCTAAAAGAAATTTACTTTTATTTAAGCTATCTCTAAGAAAACTGAGGAGTCCAGTCACAATAACTAGATCTAAAAGATCTCTACAATATTTATATGAAAATGGGACAGACCTTTGCAAGGCAGCACAGAACAATTAGTCCTTTGCCACTTGAAATTTATCAGTCACTTCTTAGACTGAAAGACATGGCTGATACCTCCTTCACTCCTCTCATGAAAAGCAGAAACATTTTTTTCCACCAACTAAGAGAGAAAAAAGAATCCCCACAATGTCTATGCCAAGCATCTTCTCTCAGTTGTGGGAAATAAAAGGAGCCCACACTTGCTACAAACCACTTAAAGAGGTTTGGTTCTTTTAGGTCTTTTATATCAAAGTGGGTAGAGGGAAAGGCTTACAAAGAACTGTTTTAAAAATTGTCAAATCAGTGAGCTTTTGGAAAATGTGAAAATGCATCCTAACTGTTGCTGGTGCTCAGGGATAGATTTGTGAGAGAGTATATAAGGGAGAAGTCTTGCCTTGGGCCAGAGATCTCAATGAGGTAGGAAGCAGGTGTGCCCTTAGAGGATATTTGGCAATGTCTGATAATATTTTTGGTTGTATCAGCTAGGGAGGGGACACAAAATGGGTAGAAACCAAGGATTCTGCTAAATATCCTACAGTGCACACGACAGGTCTCTGCAAAAAAAAAAAGAAAAAAGAAAGAAAGAATCTTCCTGCCCAGAATATCGGTAGTGCCAAGAAAAATCCCTGCCATAAGGTTTGCTGTCAGTGTGCTGAAAATCTTTGGTACATTTTTTTCTATAAACAGATAATTGGAGTTAAATTTCAAACCTCAAATAAAAACATTTTAATTATAAGCATTTGGCATCTCTGTTTTACCATTTGAACGTACAGCAAAAATCTTCTGAAACTGCTGCTCTGCTTAAATATGGTTAACTTTGGTTTTGGCAACATATATGATCTGATATGCAAATATATCACCAACTTCTCAGAAATATATATTTAATTTAATTTTCTGGATAAAGTACAAGTGTTAAAATGCAACAATAAGTGGTAGTTTGTGTCTATGCATTTGTTGAATAGCACTTCTGAATGTCAATGGTTCTCCTTCACTATAATAATTTATTTCAAAGAAAATGACAAATAATTACATATGAATAATTATAATTTTTTCAGCAGAAGATTTCAAATGTAACATCATCAAAATGTGAAGTAGTCACAGTAATTAAGTGATGAGAACAAATTAATCCAATTCATGAATTTTGAAGCTTATACATCTTATACATCTTGAAAACAGCTTAGATATTTACGCACATATATAAACAGCTTGTATATCATATACACCTATATCTTAAAAACAGACCTTTAAAAACATATTTTTATAGAATGAAAGTAAAATAAAATAAGAGACAAGGTGACTTTACTTCTACTTTTGTGACCTTGGACATCTCACTTTGCTTTCTTAACCCTCTGCTTTGGCTCCCCTCTGATGGGGATAATCATTCTAACATTTTTCCAACTGTGTTATCACCATGTGATGGGCAAGAAAATCAAGGCTCAGAGACAAAAGCCTAAAATCATATGTGACAAGTGAATAACATAATTCTGGTTTTCTTATTTCTAATCTAACTCTCCTTCTTCACCCAGCCTTCTTCACAAGAACACGGTGAAGAGCAAATGAACTATGACAGTACTTTGAAAAGTGTTCAGTGTGATATAATTGTGCAGTATAAGTGGGAGGCAGTATAACAAGTAGCAATAGTATGTCCTACTTTCTAATTGCAGACAAGTTCCCCAACCTTCTATGGCCATCCTACACCAGGGACTTTCCAAAACACTCACGTGTCCTCCTCTCTCCTTGGGATTGAAAGCCAGTGCTGCTGGGTCTTCTCACTCGGTCTCAGGTGTATCCTTTGCACCTGAGATCAAAGACAGGTCAGTATTCTGGGGTGCACTAAGCAGACACAAAACTGTGAGACAGCCAGAGAGTGTGGAGTGGCCTTCAGTTCCCCAATGGCTTTGAATTAAAGGCGGATTTAACCTGCTTCACCCCAGCTGAAGACAGAGCCAAATCCCTGAGGACCTCTGAAAATGAGATTCCAATCAGATTAGGAAGTTCACGTACTACTAGCAGGTTTACCTACTACTAATCCTCTCAAAAGTGAAACTCTGAGGACAAGTGGACTTTGACTGGGTTCAGCTGTGAATTCTTAGATCGTGCAGACAAAATTGTGACACTGGCACTTCTCACACTCCCCAGAATGCCAGGAAGCTCATGCAGAGTCTCATCTGACTCGCTTTACTCCTTCAGTCTACACCATCTCCAGTTGGGTCCTCATGCAGACCTGTCATCCCTCCAGCACCTCGTGCAGATGTCCGTGTTTCCCCTTCCCTCCACCTCCTCACACACCAAAGATTCCCCCAACTAGTGCCAAGGTTGCATCACAACACAGTGGTCATAGGGCCGCAGAGTTGTCCCATTCTTCGTGTCCCATTCTTCGTTTGATCAGAAAATAAAGAACAGAGAAAAGAGCTGCCTTCTCCAGAATCAATACACCAGAACAAAGTCCCTTGTGGGCTAGTTTATTGCTCTTTTTGCATTGGTCCTTTATCTACTTTGCTGGATAATAAAGGGTTTAGTTGCTCTCAGATATTTGCCAAATAAATGTAATAAGTTTCTCAATATTAATTTGAGGCACAAATGGCAAAATGATAGAGATTATGGACACTTCTGTGTGCTTTTCTTTCAGCTGGATTTTTCTTTGCATTCCCCCTAAATCTGTTTTCCTTGAACTAGAGGGGTCTGTAGATATTGTCTCAGGGTTTCAAGAAGTGGTGGGGCCTAGACGGCTCAAATAGAGTAATGGAAGTTTGCTGCCTAAAATGCTGGCGTGGAATGTTCCAGGAAGAGGAGAGTGGTGTTACAGAGATAACAGTCATGATCACCAGGGTGGGAAGGACATGCACTACCTCCCACCTCAGGATTAATTTTTAAATTAATTTTGTGAAAGCCACTGAGTTTATCTGGAAATTACCAGATTAACTCCTGTGCTATAATACGGAATAGTCTTTGGCATAAAAATTAGAATCAGTAATAGGAAAATAGAGAAATTTATTTTTCGCCAGAATGGTGTGAAAATACACTATCTATTGTATACATTCTGTATAATGATACAGTGTTGGAATTCTCCCAGTAGACTTGGTATCCGTCTTTGGATTTTTGCTCATTTGTTCACATTACCACCACTGACTGCTTAAAGAAGCTCTGTTGACACTCTTGTGCATTTTTTTCTCACAAATTATTTGCATGCTTTTTCTCAGAGGTGCACCCGTGTTGAGATAAGAATTGTGTCCTAAATTATGCTACTTATTTAAGGGAGGTTATTTTGTGTAAGAATATTTCGGTATATGAGAGAGAAAAAGAGTCACAATCTCTTTGCCATTCCTGTTAAAGTCCACATCTGGGAGAAGCAGGAAAACAAAACAAATGCTCACAGCACAGAGGAGAAGGGAAACTCACAAGCATTTCACAGAACAAGAAAAGGAAAAGGAAGAGGAGTCATAAGCAAAATTGGTCACCAGAGGGCAGCAGAGACATGCTCATCGTCTTGATCTTCAGGGGAACTTCTTTAAGACATGATTGATTTATAGATGTTTCCTTCTTCAAATGCAGCTGTCTTTTGGAGCTGACATTCATGACTTTCTCAGCCTGCACATGATAAAAGAACCCCTGAGCTTCAGATGGCTCAGACTTTTTCATTCTAGATTTGCTATACATTTGGAAAAGCTTTACTTTGGATACATCTGTTCATTTCTGGGGTCTCCATTTTATTATTTTTATCATAGGATATGTACACTGCTCACAGTAAAGTATTGTAATAAGAATAGGGTAAGTAAATAATTATGATACCAAAACCCTATTTAGATATAAGGTGTTGTTATTGGGACTAGAGGGTCTTGGAAAGAAGATAGATAGAAAACTAAAGGAGATAAGAAATAAGAATAAGAAAACAACATAAATTTAAGAGATGTGAGGAGTCCTGCTATGAATATGAAGAAACTCAAGATGGCTGCCAGCTTCTTCTTAGGGACCTGATGGATAGCTTTTTTGAGAGCTGTCAGATCCACTCACCAGAAAGGTAGTTTATTTTGTGAAGTCCTCCAGCAATGGGGCTTATGAAGGCAAAGTCCTTTCAGGGAAAGGAAAGAAAAATCAGCAGGCCTTATCTCCTGGTGGCATAGCAGCTTGTCATTACACAGTCCTCTTTGTTTGTTTGGTTTGTTTTTTGACCTGAGGAGAAGAAATACTAGCAGAAGCCCTGAGAGATCCACTCAGATGTTGAACCATGGGGCTGGCATTCCCAAGGGCACTGAGGGGAGGGTGGTGCTCATGGGTAGACAGAGGGCTTTCCTCACAGTGTGGCCCCAGTTCAGTCAGCACTTTGGGAATGGATCCCATTCCTTACATCTCTCTTCCCTCATTACCCTTGACAATCTTGAACCTCTACAAACAAGAAAGTCTCACTCTTGGCCAGGTATGGTTGCTCACATCTGTAATTACACTTTCGAGGCTGATGCAAGAGATTCATTTGAGCCCAGGAGTTCTAGACTAACCTGGGGAACATAGCAAGACCTCATTTCTATTTTTAAAAATGCATGGCGGTATGCACCTGTAGTCCCAGCCACTGGAAGCCTGAGGTGAAAAGATTGCCTGACCCCAGGAGGTTGAGGCTGTGGTGAGCTGTGATTGCACATCTGCATTCAAGCCTAGTTGCCAGAGTGAGACTCCAACTCAAAAAGAAAAAAGAAAAAGAAAGTCTCATTCTCAGTTGTTGTTTAGAAGAAAGCTAAGGCACTAAGTTATTGTTTGAAAACAATATTTATTGGATTTGTTCATCTTGTATGAACAAATGTATTTTTTTCATCTTGTATTAGCAAATGTATTTTTCTGACATAGGACAGCAGATAGCCAACTTTGGAAAAGGATAATGATTTTCTCACTTTAAGATACTACTCAAACTTATGGGAATCTTGAAAAATAGATGATATCAGTTATCAGTGTAGCAAATACTTGGAAAAAGATTAATAAAAATGATATTTCTTTTTTAATACTTGTTTTTAAAAATATTGAGAAAACACAAATTACCATTTACTGCTTGAAAAAACATTAAGTGAATCATCTATCTAAATATAAAATTATTGTCCTCCTTTGTGGTCTCATATTATCCTAAGTTTTCTTCTACTGTTGAATTCATTACACTGCATTTAAATTATCAATACAATGTAATTTTTCTGAGAGAAGAATCCAGGACTGTTTTTAGTGTCTGGTGTTTGATACATAGTTGATGGTAAATAATCATTTGTGGTTGAAAAAAAAGAGATAATACTCAAGTTTAAAACTTAGGTTCAAGTTGGCCTTTACAGGGTCAGTCAGGGATGGAAACAGATCCTAGAGGGGGTTGTGGGTCCAGAAGGACAGTTAAGGTGACCAAAGAGGGGCAAGTCAACAACCCTGACCTCCAGGAAGGTTATCCCTCACAGAGTGATGTGTCCTAAGGTATAAATACCCTGAGGCTCAGCTCAAGTCCTGTGGGGATACAAGCAAACTATTCTGTGTCCATAACTATACTGGGGGCTTCTCTGTGATATTTCTGGGTCCATAAAGATGGAGGTGAAACAGAGTCAACTGTCAGGAAATAGCTCTGAGTGTTCCTTAGGGTGTTTGCCTTTTCAGACCCTTCCTTATCTAATGTCACCTTGGCCTTAGCAGAGAACATAATGGATACAGAATTTGGCTTCTCTTGGAACCCCTCAGTGCTTAGGGCTGTGACAATGATCTTTCAAATCAAAGGTAAGCACAGCGCTGCCATCTAGTCAAAGCCTGAGGAAGAAAGACGATCAGACACAAAGAGACATCCTATGGACTGAGAACTTACTGAAAGGAGATTGAAGAAGACTGTGATTCCTAAAGTTCATGACACAGAATACAGGAACCATCCAAGGATTCTCATCCAGACCCAGTAAAATCTTCTCAGTAAAATCTTCTCAGATCAGAGATTTGTCAGTAGAATTCGGGGGGGGGGGGGAAGGAAAGAAGTAAAGGAGAGAGAGAGAGAAATGGAAGGAATGGAAGGAAGGAAGGAAGGAAGGAAGGAAGGAAGGAAGGAAGGAAGGAAGGAAGGAGCGAGCAGTAGAACTTCTAAATAGTGATACTTGAAACACCCAAACATTTAGAGATGGGAGACTGAGGCAACTGTTATTAATAGTTCTGACTCACCCATAGTCTAAGCTGAAAAGGCTCTTTGTACTGTCAGATCCATCCTGTCATCGAATACAGAAAGTGTGTGACAAATCAGTTTCTCTAAAAAATTTTTTTTTTACTTTTAAATTTGCTTTTATGATAAAGTTGCAAAAGTATAAAACTATCACAAATTATCATCCATTATCTTTTGAAAATAATAAAATTGCATAATATTGACTCCACGGCAGGTTTAGTCTAGTAAAGTTCCCAGGAAAAAAATATAATCATCGGTGAAACTCACACCAGTGGACTATCAAACTAATGTAGATACTCCCCTGAGGAACCAGGGGACACACAATGGTATTAATACCTTCACAGTCCTCTCAAGACCCCAAAGAATCTGCACTCACAGAGAAATCCAGCAGCCTTGCCTCGCGCTGGAAATAGGAAAACCTTCCAAATGTTGAGAGAAAGAAGAAAGGAAAGCACACCAATCTCCGGAGGGGAGGGGAGGAGAGGGGAGGGGAGAGGAGAGGAGGGGAGCACACCAATCTACTAAGACTCCTGCATTTGCAAGCAACCACGCTGCCTTATTTTGCTTGGTTCTTTTACTTTCCCTTTTGATGCCCTGAGGGCTCCACTCTGAGACGTGCATTCCCGAGCAGGATGTTGCAGTTCTGCATATAACCAGTAGATGGCATGTTCGTCATAGAACCTCCACCAAGATGTCAGGAAAGCGTAGCGACTGCAAAGAGGGAAGGACTGAAGGTTGTGCTCTTAAAGGTCCCAAATCTCAATCTCCAGTCTCTTTCTTTCTTAAATTGTGTTTTCCTACTTTGTTGTAAACTCAGTTCGAAGCCTGCGGATGGGGCAGGAATAGGAAAATTCGTGCTGCTAAATATGCTTCAGTTTCCTAGAGGCCCCAGCAGAATTCTGTACTAAACTACCTCAAGAAGAAGGGGGGAAAAGGGAGGGAAAGAGGAGGAAAGAGAGATAAAAAGGAAAGGAAAGACAGGAGAGACGGCTACTTCACTGTCATACTTTAGTTGTGATCATGTTTCATTATCACACTCTTTAGGAAGCAAAGCAGGAAAAAAATCATAAATCCAGTTCTCAAAGTTATTTGCAGTTTTTAGGGTAGAGAACACTGACACTAAAATTATAATAATTCGGTGACTGTGAAAGAATCAGGAAAGTCTTTGTGAAGGATGTGGTGGAACATAGGGAATCGTTCATACTTCATTTAGGACTGTGCTGGCCGGAAGTTGGAGCTTTCCCTATTAGGGACACAGTGTTTTCAATATCAGGGGAAAATGTACTTGTGAACACATAGAGAACAAAAAGTGATGAACAGATTAGCAAGATGAAAGGAAAACTATGCCTCAAAGGATATCTTAATCATTGAAATTAATACAAGTGGAATATGGAAATAATTGGTGACTAGTTTCATGATCATGTATAAACATTTTACTGTGTCTGGTTATGTTTTATGTAAAATTGGGCATGAGAAATGATTTTTAAGATATTCTTTGATTTTTTAAAATTTACTTAACTTTTTATTTCAAACTGATATTATTTTAAAATTAATTTAAGTGGATTTCACACAATTTCAGATTCCTTTTGGCAAAGAATAAACGTTGTAGCCTAGA
The DNA here is from genome assembly GCF_000164805.1 of Carlito syrichta. Lineage (NCBI taxonomy): Eukaryota > Metazoa > Chordata > Mammalia > Primates > Tarsiidae > Carlito > Carlito syrichta. Next base: position 60,823 of record NW_007256299.1, read on the forward strand.
AAGCATGGTTACTTACAAATAAAACTCTAAGAAATCAGTTGAAAGTGCCTAGAATGTGAGAATTTAACAATGACAAAATATAAAAACAATTGTCATTTCTAATATGCCAGCAGCAGAATATTGCATAAAAATTAAAAATTAATTTCATTACAATAGCAATAAAAACATAAAACTTAGAGGAAAATTGAACCAAAGGAAGTGACAGCACAAAACACTAATGAAAGAAATTAATTAAATTTCAAATATATGAAGATAATATGTTTTGATTTTGGAATAATTGTTGAAATACCAATGCTCCTCAAAACAATCTTGATCAAGCCGGGCTCGGTGGCTTAGCCTGTAATCCCGCGCCTTTGGGAGACTGAGGTGAGTGGATTGCCTGAGCCTGCGGGTTCGAGACCCGCCTGGGCAGCGAGACCTCATCTCTACAATAAATCAGAAAATCAGCTGGGCGTGATAGCACGCGCCTGTAATTCCGGCTACTTGGAAGGCTGAGGTGGAAGGATCGCCGGAGCCCAGCAGGTCGAGGCTGCGGTGGCCGGGAGCGGCCACTGCACTCCAGTCTGGGCGACAGAGTGAGACTCCAACTCCAAAAAAAAACCAATCTTGATCAGTATTCCTGCTGGGTTTCTCTGTAGAAATAAACAATTCTAAAACTTATATGAAAAGGTAAAGGTTCTACAAAAGCAAAAACTCTTTTGAAAAAGAACAAAAGAAATAGGTAAAGCTTAGGGTGTAGGCACACTTCAAAGCTACCGGCAGCATGCCAGGACAAGTTATGTAAGTTAGAAAGTCTTCAACCAAAAAAGAGTGCTTAGTTATGTGTATGGATAAGAGATTTTAGAGGATGAAGACACACAGAAAACAAATGCAAGAAGTGTGCCCTGAGCCCTCAGTTGTTTAGAGATTGGGAAGATGAGGGGGACTTGGCACTTGGCCTCGCAGGCTTAGACGTGACTGTCAGTCTCTGACAAGTCAATACAATACATGAATTATGTGGCAGTGATTAGCTGTGTAAAACGGCTTCAAATGTGATGAATAAAATGACATCCTAGAAAAGATCATGGGATTTGACAACATCCAGCTAACTTAAGACAGTGACAAGAAGGATTTGGGTTAAAGGAATGGGCTGTTGCCTGATTTGTGTAGGTTGAAGGAAGAATGAGAGGGACATGGAAATGATAAATGTTGCCAACAATTTTAAGGATTTCCTTCAACTCAGAACTAAACATTTATTAGCAGGGTTGGATTTAGAAACAAGGACATACTGTATGTCTGTCTGCTGATTGGAATCATCAATTACAGAGAGAAAAAAATTCAGTACACTGGGTAAAGATAGTTGCAACATGTTAAACCATTAAGGGATTAATACTCAGAACATATAAGGACTTTTACAAGTCAATTAGTTGAGTATACAAAAATCAATTAGTAAAAAGCTATATCTTTAAAAACAGTGGTAAAGGCAAGAAGTAGCATTCCATAGCAAGAATACATAAATAACACATATGTACATGAAAAGGTTTTCCAGCCTCCTCATTACTGATCAGAGAAATGCAAATAAAGGCCACACTGGAAAAGTATAATGAGTCAATTGGATGTGAAATAATGTTTCTGCCAATATACTGCTAATAGAAATATAAATTGTTAGAATCATTTTGCAAATCAAGTCAACATTACATAGTAACATTGAAAATATATATAAATTATAATACTAGCTGGGCTCTGTGGCTCAGCCTGTAATCCCGCACCTTTGGGAGCCTGAGGTGAATGGATTGCCTGAGCCCACGGGTTCGAGACCTGCCTGGGCAGCGAGACCTCATCTCTACAATAAATCAAAAAATCAGCCGCGCGTGGTAGCGCATGCCTGTAATTCTGGCTACTTGGAAGGCTGAGGCAGAAGGATCGCTGGAGCCCAGCAGGTCGAGGTTGCGGTGGCCGGAAGCGACTACTGCACTTCAGTTTGGGCGACAGAGTGAGACTCCAACTCAAAAAAAAAATTATAATACTATATTCCAGTCTTGAATATACACCTAAAGAAACTATTGCATGTTTATAAAAGTGTTGTTTATGATATCGAAACATCAAAAACAACATAAGTATCCAGTAGCAATTGAATGGATAAATAACTTCATAGATTTTCACATCATTATAGGTAAATAAATTAACTATTTTAGGGCTGTTGAAATAGCCTTCACTTAGACTTCCTAATTAGTGCATATTTGTGGACTAGCTCTCCTCTTGGTGTGCTGGTGTACCACCACTATGAGTTTCATCTAACAACGAGTTATTTCTTGGCAAGTTTTTAGAATTTCTTTCCTGGGTTTTACACGATAGAAAGCATGCTTTTGTAGGGTATTGGTAATAAAAGACGGAGAAGGCAGTGCCAAAAATGCAGAGACCATAGTTATGATATAGAAGTCAAGTAAAGGCAGAGCATGGTGATTCACGGCTATAATCTCAGCAATTTGGGAGACTGAAACTGGAGGATTACTTGAGTCCAGGAGCTTGAGACCAGGCTATGCAACATAGTGAGGCCTCATCTCTACAAATAAAAATTTTAAAACTTTAAATTTGCCAGGCAAGTGTAGTGCTGTGTGCCTATAGTCCCAGCTACTCGGGAGGCTGAAGAGGGAGGAGCACTTGAGAACAGGAGTTCAAGGCTAGAGTGAGCCATGATCATGTCACTGCACTCCAGCCCAAGCAAGAGAATGAGACTTTGTCTCAAAAAAAATCAAGATCAGTTTGGTCGGTTTGTTTTGAATGATTATAATTGTGTTAGCACTGAGGCTGCTACAAAGGCCAATAGAGACCCATTCCTACAGTAACCAGTCACTTTCTGACTTTTTGCACTGACCATATGTAAACAGCACAACAAGCCATCTTAGAGAGGTGACCACCCTTAGAGGAACTCAACAGTCCCACAGCCATCAATCTTTGCCCAAATAAGAGCAACATACTTGACATTAATTCCCTGTCAGTGATGAATGGTGTGTACTTGATATCAGAAGGCATAAAGCAGGAAGCAAAACACCAAGTTGAAGTATGCCCACGTGTAGAGACTATTATCTATGACTTCTGTGATGACTGGATTGTTCTCTGGCTCAGATAAATAAGGGATAAAAAATAATTCTGATTTTTTAATCAAAGAGAAATACCTAAGTAAGTAGAAGATAGCCGTGGGGAAATCCAGGAATGACTGGTGAAATTAGGCAGCTCTATACGGTAAGTTATAATTTTTTGCTCCAGTGTTCATTCGGTCATGTTTGCTTTCTGGAACCAATTCCAACTTCTGCCTCCAGTTGCAGTTTCTGCCACTACAGCTGCAATTTAGTCTAGGCCTAAAGTCTGGGCCTAAAACCCTTTTCCCTAGGGCTCTCTGCATCCCCTCCCCTTCCTCGCCATTACATTTAATGGCTGCGCTGTGCCTCCTTTGTTCAACTAGTCAATTTTTAATGAGCATCTGGTCTGTTTGCAATCTTTTCCAGTTGCATGTAATTCTGTAATAAATGTCCCCACATACCCTTAGACAGCTTCATCGTAGTAGGACTAGGGAGCAGTAAAACTAGTTAAGAATAGGGGTTTGGCAGAAAACTTTGTTCAGCAAAGTACTGGAGCTCCCTCCAACCCTGGCATGTACCCTAGAGCTGCAGTCCCCAACCTTTTAGGCATCAGGGACCAGTTTTGTGGAAGACAATTTTTCCACAGAGGGAGGGGGGATCATCAGGCATTAGATTCTCATAAGGTGCACACAACCTAGATCCTTCTTTACATGCGCAGTTCACAATAGCATTCACACTCCTTTGCGAATCTATTGCCACTGCTGATCTGCCAGGAGGTGGACCTCTGCTGGCCCACTGCTTACCTCCTTCTGTTTACAAGGTTTCACCTCCTTCTGTTTGCCCAGTTCCTAACAGGCTACTGACCGGTACAGGTCTGTGACCCAGTGGTTGGGAATCCCTGCCCTAGAGCACCAGAAACAGTCCTAGAACTAGGTTCTGTTGTTATTGTCGTTGTCGCTGCTGTTGCTGTTTACAGATTTTTAGTCCACAACTTTCTGCTCCTATATAGCTCTAGGCTGCTAGAGCCGTTCACCTTGAGGTCTACTTATGTGGGTAGTATCACCTTTTTCTTCAGATTTTCAAAGCCCAAGTATGCCTCCAGAACTTGAATATTACTCCAGGAACAGGTCTTTCTCACAGGGGACCCCATGACAAGAAGCCAAACCCTTCACAAAAGAAAAATTGTGTGTGTGTGTGTGTGTGTGTGTGTGTGTGTGTGTGTGTGTGTGTGTCCATGTATGTCAATGGCCTCTCTCTTCTCCAGTGTCTCTTATGCACTAGACTTCTGATGAGACTCACCTTTGTAACTCTGGATTTGGGGTCTGAACAGGTAGGGTGAGGATGGGGGTACTGGCAGCCCTGACTTACCCAAATATTAATTAAAAGTTCTGGAAGGAGAGTACTGGCCTCTGGCATTGACGGAGTAGTTTGTATTGAAATAACCCTCTTGTTGGCAGGACATAAATTCTGGACCACCTGTATTCCAGTTTTAATTTTTTTATTATTTTATTTTTGTGATCAGAACAGTTAACATGAGATCTACCCTCACAACAAATTTTTGTGTACAGTACAGTTTTGTTAACTATAGGCACAATACTGTACACCAGATCTCTAGAACTTACTCATCTTGCATAATTGAAACATTAAATAGGTTGAACAGTAATTCCCCATTTCCCCTGCCCCCAGCCCCTGGGAACCAGTCTTCGGTTTCTATGACTTTGACTGTCTTAGACGCCTCATGCAAGTGCAATCATGCAATATTTGTTATCTAACTGACTTATTTTACTCACCATCATGTCTTCCAGGTTCATTCATGTTGTTACACATGGCAAAATTACCTTCTCTTCTAAGATTGTGCAATATCTCATTGTATGTATATGCCACTTTGGAGAATCCATTCTTCCACTGATGGACATTTGTTTTACTGAATGTCTCAGAGGTTCAACTGTAGTCCTGAGCCACCTGTAGCCTTGTGATTGAAGTACAACTTGTGCAGATGTCTCTTGATCAACTCCTAATCTGTTCAAGTCGGTCTGCCATTGGAAGTGTACATGGTGTTATAGTTTCAATGTATGTTTACCCCTAAAATTTATAAGGTGGAATCTAAAGCACAATGTGAAAGTATTAAGAGACAGGGCCTTTAGGAAGTGATTAAGTCATGAGGGATCCGGCATAATTAATGGGATTATTGCCCTTATAAAAGGGTTTGAGGGAACTAGCTAGGCCCTTTTTTGCCCTCCCTCCCTTCTGCCAGTTGAGGACACAGCAGGGAGGCCTTTATCAGACACCAAATGTTGATGCCTTGATCTTGGACTTCCCACACTCCAGAACTGTGAGAAATAAACTTCTGTTCTCTATAAATTATCTGATCTAAGGTATTTTGTTATAGCAGCAGAAGCAAACTGGGACACATAAAAAGTCAGACCCTCCTTGGGGAACTGTGCCCCTCCCCTCTTTATCTTCAGGGCCACTGCCCACAGTTTTGGTTATGTCACAGCTCACAGCTCTCTCAGATTGATGCTATATTACTGATCAATATTTTAGGGATGATCTCCCCACCCCCAAGTTAATGTGGATCTACATGTTAAATAGGTCTCTATTATCTGTCTTGAATTTTGTCATGTTTCTTTTATAGTATCCTCTGTGGCATTGTTTTGGTGGCAAGATCTGATAATGTTGGAGACTTCCTTGCCTCCACCCTCTGTATCTACTACATTGGGAAGTTGATGAAAACTTTAGAGGCTGCACCTTTCAGACTGGCAATGCTTTTCTGAAAGATTAGCGTGGTCCACTGTATGTCTATATTCACTTCACACACTGGTGTGTGTCTATATTCACTTCGCTTAGATCTGAGCTTTGTTTGACAAATAGACTGCAGTGGAAATGATGCTGTGGTGGTCTCTGTGTCCTTGTTTTAAGAAAATGACAGCTTCTCCTTTGGTTTTATTTCATATGGTTATGCTTGGAATCTAGTTGCCATGCTGTGAGGAAGCCAAGCAGCCTCATAGTGGGGCCACCTGTCAGTGTTACAGATAAAACCCCAGTGAAGGTTCTGGCCAATAGCCAGCATCAACCACAAGACATGTGAGAGAACCTTCAGCTGACTCCAGCATCCAGCTATGGACTCATCATTAACATTTGAGCCACCTCAGCTAATCCTGCACCAGACAGACAAGCTCACAAAGAGCTTGGCCCAAGTTCAGATTCATGAGCTAAATAGGTTTTTAAAGTCACTAATTTGGGGGTAGTTTGTTACATAGTTATACATCATTGAAGCAATGCAGTTGTCTATATTGAACTTGCTGCTGGTGGTCTTATTAGATTGATTTTTTAATTCTTAAAGTTTAGCTGTTGCAAGACAATCATATCATCTGCTAATCATGACAGTTCTATTTACCCCTTACAAATCCTTCAGTCTGAAAAGCATTTATTTCATCTTTCTATTTGAAGAACACTTTTATGTGTATAGGATTTCAGATGAGCAGGTTTTTTTTCTTGCTTTTCAGTTCACTAATCCTGTCTTCTGCAATATCTAATGTTCCTACTAAGGTCTTTATGCAAAATGTATTTATTATTTCAGATGGACCAACCTGATGTTTTTAAAAATTATAGTTATCAAGTGAAAAAATCTCTATTCTATTTTCTTAATCTTATTTAAATATACTAATCATAATAATTTTAAGTCATTTTCTATTCATTTCAGTCAGGGTTATTTGTGGATTTTTTAGTTATCTTTTTAATCTACTTATCTGTCAAATACATGTGTATCATATATTACCATTTTTAATTGTATGGTATATATTATGGAAAAATAAATCATAGCGTGTCCATGTGATTATTTTCTTCTCCTACAGAGTGTGATCCCCTTCCTCTGTTAAACAGAGAAGGTGAGTTTTGGCAACTTCTATTCAGTGACTGAGCTGGGTTAGTGCTGGATGTGGCTTACTATGACTCACTAGAGTCACATCACATAACAATGTTTTAGTCAATTAGGAGGTGCATATAGAACACTTAGAGGAACATATAGTGGTTCCATAAGGTTGTAATGGAGCTGAAAAATTTTTATCACCTAATGAAATCATGGCTGTCATAGGGCGTAGCACAATGCATTATTCATGTGTTTGTGGTGATGTTGTTAGCAAACTTACCGCTTTTCTAATCGTATAAAAGCATAGCACATACAATTATGTACTCTACATAATACCAGATAATGATAATAACTGACAATGTTACTGGTATATGTATTTACTATACCATACTTCTTACTGTTGTTTGAGAGTATACTTTTTTACTTATAAAAAAGTATACTGTAAAACAGTACTCTGTGTTAGGTCAATAGCAGCCTCATACATTTTTGTTTTTACTTTGTCTCTAGATTGTGTCTTCTCTTGTACTTGATTTAATTTTGTATTGTTTTGTTCATCACAGTACCTAAGCATACAAAATCCATTGCTAATGTTGCCAGTAAGAGACCATGTCAAGTGACTGCCTTGGAAACAAAAGTATTAAGGACTACAAAGGTGGAAAATCAGACATGGTTATTGCTTACTTACCAGTCAGGTATGTTTCATTACAACATAGCTGTGATCTTGAAGAAAAAGAACAAAGTAATGGAAGGTTAAAGGATCTGCTTCACTCAAGGCAGTGAGATTAACAAAAGTTCAAGAAGCATCTATATCAAATATGGAGAGACTTCTAATGACCTGGATTGAAGATCAGGCATAGAATAATATTCCTCTAAGCACCTTGATAATCACACCCAAAGCAAATGGTTTGCTTGCATTGTTGAAAGAAAAGATTAGCTCGTATTGTGATATTGAATTTACTGCTAGTTCAGGGTGGTCTAAATTATTCAAGAACCATTATTCATTACATGTGAAAGTAAGTGGTAAGTTTGTGTGTACTAGTGTAAAAGCAGCTGAAGCAATTGTGGAAACTTAAGAGAAACTAATTATGGAGAAAATTACTTGCCAAGAATTTCAACATGGATGGAACCTGCCTGAAAGGACTCTCATCCATAAGGAAGCCAAGGCAATATCAGGTTACAGTGCTTTTAGGGACAGGATAACAGACTTTCTTGGGGGGAAGGTTGCAGGCTACGCATTGAAAGCCTTTGAGATCTGGCACAATGGGAACCTGAGGGCCTTCAAAAATAACAAAAGCACATACTGCCAGTGTACTACAGGAGCAATAAGAAATCATGGGTGACTCAACCCCTATTCCAAGATAGCCTCCTGAATTGCTATGCCAGCAAAATTGAGAAGTATCTCAAGATTTTGTTTATTGTTGCTAATGCTCCTACATATCATTCTTTTATTCGTGATCTTCATCCCAATATCAAAGTGGTGTTTCTCCCTTCAAAGATTACTTCTTCGATACAACTAATGGATCAAGGCATTACAGCAGCTTTGAAGGCCTACTCCTTGGGGAAGACCTTTGCCCAGGCTATTGCTACAACTGAAGAAGACACTAATACAGTTCTGAAAGAGTTGCAACATCTATGACTGCATCAAGAACCTTGCTTGAGCTTGGGATGATGTCACCTAGGGTTGTATGAATGGCATCTGGAAGAAGAGACTCAAGAGGTTTGTCCATAGTTGCAAAGTATTTGCCAAGAATGAGAAGGTTACAAAAATCAACAAGGCTATGGTTGAAATGGCAAACAACTTAATCTAAGTATTGATGAAAGTGACATTGAGGAGTTCTTAGAGGTGGTTCCTGAGCAATTGGCCAAAGAGGAGTTCTTAGAACCAGAACAGGAATACATAGCCAAAGAAGAGGCCAGAGAAAAAGAAATGGAAAAGAACAAGAATAACCCCAAATAAAATTTACAATGAAGTGTTTAGCAGAAGCTTCTGCAGACCCCAACAAGATTCTCAAAAAGTCTGAAAGCATGCACCCCAACATTGAAAGACTTTCATTAACAGAAAGGAATGCTCATGGTGCATTATCCCCTTACAAGCAAATCTATGATTAAAAAAGAAAGAAAGAAGGAAATGAAGCAAGCCACCATGGACCTGTTTTTGAAGAGTGGTTCCTTCTCAAGAAGAGCCTCAGGCAGGTCCTTCAGGAGGTATTCCAGAAGAAGGCACTGTTACCATAGATGACAGCTCCATGCGTGCTATTGCCCTTCTGGTGGAACAAGATGCAGAGGTTGAAGACAGTGATATTGACCCTGCGTAGGCCTAGGCTAATGTGTATGTTTCTGTCTTCATTTTTAACAAAAAGATAAACAATACAAATTTAAAATTTTTAAATAAAAAAACTCATAGAATAAGAAAAGAAAATATTTTTGTATAATGTGTTTGGGCTTTTTAAGCTGTTATTATAAAAGAGCCCAAAAGTTTAAAAAATAAAGTTTATAAAGTTAAAAAGTTACAGTAAGCTAAAATTAATTTATTATTGAAGAAAAATGTTTTTCATAAATTTTTTGTAGCCTCGGTATACAATGTTGATAAAGTTTAGTAGCGTACAATAATGTCTTAGGCCCACACTCACTCACTGACTCACCCAAAGCAACTTCCAGTCCCGCTCCCTTTATGGTAAGTACGTTATACAAGTGTATCTTTTTACAAATCTTTTACACTGTATTTTCACTGTGCCTTTTCTATATTCAGGTATGTTTAGATACGAAAATACCATTGTGGTATAATCCTACAGTATTCAATACAGTACCATACTGTAGGGAGTGACAGGCTACACAATGTAGCCCTGGTGTATGGTAGGCTATGCCATCTAGGTTTGTGTAAGTGCACTCTGCGATGTTCACACAACAACAAAGTCACTTAACGATGTATTTCTCAGAACTTAACTGCCTGAGTTAAGTGATATAGAACTGTGCTAGAGTCTTGTCTCTTTCTAACGCATGATCCTCCATGGCTTTTAATGAAAACCCTAATAGCTTTCATCTTCTCAGTCATGAAAGGCTGAAGGTTTATGTTGAATTTCAGAAATGTTCAGCTTAGCTTATTAGTCTTCTACTCAATGCATCTTCAAAATTTAACAAAATGTTTTTAAAAGGATATCTGCTGTGTGCTTGAGATCATTAACTTCAAATGTCATTTCAGTACCACAGCAAATGACAAAATATCTACTATTTTCTTAATTCTTGGGAGTGGCCAATTGTCAGAAGCCAAAAATGGATTCTTAGCTTCCAGCAAGCACTCAAGATCAGTAGGAGCTGAGTATCAATTCACCACTTCCTCCCCAAATTTTATTTCATGCCTGCTTTGTTTTAGGCCCCTTCCCAATGGTATGTCTTTGCTTCCTCAACACCACTGAACAGTAAGACATTTTGCACTGTCTTTCAGAAGTTGTCTCTTCAGTTTTTTGTTTGTGTTACTTTTCACATAACATCAGAATTTAACAAAAGTGTTATGAAGAAATTAGAGTGTCTGAGGTCCCTCCATTTTCTAATTATGTCACTCCACCCCCATAATTGTCACTGACCTCACTTCAGCAGTAAACTTCCGCCTGAGATAAACCCGGATTTGTAGCCTATACTCACAACCAGCAAGTGTCACTAAGAGAAAATGTGATATACAAGCATCAGCTTATGATTGAATAATTCTTCTCTGGAATTTTAGTTCATTTTGTCCTATAAGCTTTCTTAGCTAACGATGCCTTTAAAAAATAGGAGTTTTTAAATTCGTCCTTGGTTTTCTAGTTGTTGCCAGTAAGAGAATTGCACTGCTGAGATCTACTGCATCCTATACTGAAGTGGAAAACAAGAATACAGTTTTTAATTGTGTTTACTGAAAGACTGAATACAGAAACAAACAATGGCTATACAGTATAGAAAAACAGGCCTCTGACTCACAACCTGCAGCAACCTGCTCAGGAAACTAGCCCACTTATCTACAATAAATAAGCTAAGAAAACAGCCTGCTGTAAGTCAGACTTGCGGGAAACCAGATTCCTATCTCTAGTGACAATTCAGGAGGCAAAACAATAACTTTTTTAAGTTGTTAGAAAATGGCTGACTTGATTGATAACTGATAGTTCCCTCAATATTTGTGCTTGCTTTTAACTTAGGACCAAACAGGAAAAGCCAAACATGCACCCCTAACCAGTTACATAGGCTACTCTGCTTCTAGTGAACCCCTCTACACTTTCCCCATGACAATAGCCTCCAGTCAGGGCATACCTTAAGCCTTTTTTTCCATTACAAAGTTTCCCACTCTTCTCTCTGCCTTTGAGTCTCTGAAAAAAATGCAAGTGATGGTGGCTGACTCCTTTGCTATAGCAGTTCAGAATAAATAACCTTTGCTTTTCTCATTTGGTTGATCATTTATTTCTACATTACTAAGTTTCATATAAATTAAAACCCACGAGGTAATATTGGATTAATAACTTTTAAGATTTGCTGTATCAGATACTGTTATACCTGGTGTTATAAGAAGGTTTAATATTTCTATTGACTATAGAATAGTAAGTTACTAAATTGATAAAAATTCATCAGATATAATAAACACAAATAAAGTAAATGTACAGAGGAAGTTTTAGAAAGAGTAATATATATTTATTCATAAATAAATATTTGAGATATTTGACATTGTCTTTGGTACTCTTTTCGGTGGCATGTGAGGCTGCAGCCTGGAAATTACTTTTCCAGAGTGCCTCGCTATCAGAGGCATTCACTTGTGATCAGAAAGCTGGTGGAAAATGCAGTCATTTTGCTTCCGACAGCAAGCAGCAACTGCTGCCAGGGGGATGGCTCTGTTTGCTGCCTGCAGGGCCAGTAGTAGCTACCTGCAGTGCCTGATCTCTGAAAGCATAATTTTGCTGTTTCTGTCCTTACAAAACTTTTGCAAAGCTTTGTATCACTGTATTACATTTCTCTGGGCTTAAAATACCTTGATTGTTTTCTTTCTGCTTTTTTTTTTCTCTTGTAAATCTGGGTCAGATTGAATCATCTTGTGAGTACACAAAATAAGCAAGTATTTTTCCATGGTGTGAAATTTGTAGTGTAATACAGATGCCCTTCCACTTGTAATAGTTGCCTCCTCATAAATTTGTTGCAATTTGAAAATATTGTAAGTTGAAAATTTCAAATGTGGGTTGTTTGCTCTCATGATTGTGTGGCTGAGGCAGCCTGGCATTGTGAAAGAATATTTTACTACATATTGCTGGTTCAGATAAGATCATAATTCAAAATTTGAAGCATCGTTTCTACAGAATGAGTACTGCTTTTCCACCATTGTAGAGTCAAAAATTGTAAGCAGAATCATCATAAGTCAAAGGTGTCTGTTGTTTTTGAAAAAAATCTAAAAATAATGAATATTCAATGTTGTTGAGAGTGCAGAGAAACATTTACTGCTAAGGTAAACATTGATTTGTTCAAAGGCGAAGGGGGTATAAAAAAAAGAAAAAAGTTGAGAGAAAAAGGTAATATGCATTATAATTTTTTAATTTTAATTTTGAAATAATTACATAGTCACAGGAAATTGTGAAATAGTGCATAGAGGTCTATTTTATTCTTCATTAAGTTTCTCCCAATGATTACACTGTATATAAATATGGGGCTATACTGAAACCAAAAAATTGACATTAATATGATGTGCTTATGTAGTTTTCTACTTTATTATATATATTATATGTATAGACTCTTATAACCACCATTGTGATCTTTGTAAAATTCCAGGCACTTCACTTGGCTGCACTGACAGCCAGACTGAATTGGTTAAACAACAGACATTTATAGTAAGTCTTCACGTAACATCATCAACAGTTTTTGGAAACTGTGACTTCAAGCAAAAAGATATATAACAAAATCAATTTTACCCTAGGTTAATTGATATAAACAAGATTTAAGTTCCTACAACATATTTCTAATTAAACAAATATCATCAAACTTCTAAACAAAAACCCCAAACACCTCTAATATTAAACATTAAAATAAATGTGAGCTATAAACACATTTTAAGGGGATTTATAACAAGTAAGAAAATTATTTACCCAATGTTGGGTAAATTAGTAAGTACCCATGGTCACAGTGGTGGTGAGTTAAACCAAGGACTGTTTGCAAAGGGAAAATTGTAAGGAGTGCCTTCTATTATCACACAGTTCAAAAACAAACAATAATAACCATGGTGGACTCACTGAGAGCGTTTGTACTCCATCCATTTATTGCTATACTTTTGTAGGGTTATCATATATTTTACCAGCTTTTATTTTACAATAATTGCTATCCATTCACTCATTCATTTTCCAAGCTGTGCATTCCAGTCGAAGGTCACAGATGACAGGAGCCTATCTCAACAGCTTCAAGGGCAAGGTGGGAATCAACCTTGGACAAGATGCCATTGCAACCATTGCAAGATGCACTCCCACACACCCACACACCCACAATCACTCTGCTGGGACAACTTGGACCCACCAATTAAACTTATGTGCACATCTTTGGAATGTGAGAGAAAGCAGAAGTATTCCAAAAATCCCACTCATACATGGGGAGATTGTGCCAACTCCATACTGACCAAGAATCCATTTCTTTTCTCATTAAGATTGTAGCAAAGCAATGTTGAACAAAACACTATTGGAGGACCTACTGCATTTTTTACAGTTCAGGAGCCTGCAAAGTTCAAGATCAATATGCTGACAGGTTCAGTCCCTGGTGAACTTAGAACTTAGGACTCTCTTGCAGGGGTGTCTTGTGGCTGCAGGTTGGGTATAGAAATTCAGGCTCCCTACTAGGCCTCCACTTACACAATCCTGACAGGAGGGTTAGGGACACCACATCACTGCTCCCCCACATGGCCTCCACTGACACCAGGAAGGTAAGAGTGCCTCCTTTACATCTGGGCAGTGACAATAATCCCAGCTTTCTACTTGGCCTCCTCTAACAACAGCCTGATAGAATGAATAAGTGCCTCCTTACTGGTTGGATGGAAGTCCAGGCTCTTCACATAGACTTCACTAACACCACAAAACGGAGATAACTTATTACTGATAGGCAGTGGTAAAAGTCCTGGATGCCTAGCAGGCTTCCTCTGACACAAGCCTGGTGGGATTCATGGAATGCCTCATTACCACCATGCAGTGGATAAGTCTAAGCTCCTCACTTGGCCTTTGCTGACTGAGGCTGATTTTTCTGTGGTGTTTGACTGGAGTAGTGTGGTTATTGGCTAAGTATTCTGCCTAACTAGGCCTCCTTTTTCCGTTCCTTTGCATGAAGAAAGCATGCTTTTCTTGGGACATTTTTACCTGTACCTTTTGGTGTTTTCCAGTTTATCCAGCATCCATTCCTGGACAAATTAGGCAAAAAGAAAACCCAGGGAACTCACCACCATATCATTTTTCAGTCCCAAGATGTGAGATCAATCTGCTTCTTTTCTCTAGTATCCATGGTCTTTAGTTGTACTTAGCAAGAGAAATAGGAAGAATTGCATCTACTCCATCTTGTTCTGTAACCAGAAGTCTCTCACTGTAATATCTTTTTGATACAAATTAAAGTATTGTACATCTGTCCTTAGGTGGTGACAATATGTTTATTTCAGGGAAGTTAATTTGATAACAAAAGTAAAACAGTTTGAGATTATAACAAAGCCATAAAAATATGCAGATTCTTTTAAAAATATCATGAAAAAATGTATATGTGTTTATATATGTATTCCATGTGTATATATATATGTGTGTATATGTTCCATGCATATACACACACTATGTCACATATATATCTACATATATTTTTAAAAGAGCTAAAAATTGTCCATAGATCAAGACCCAGGTGGAGGGGAGGTGCTTCTTGGGTTTAATTACTCAGACTCACATGATTGCCATAGGCCATACTTGGCTCTCAGATTCACTTAGAAGAATATCAGACAGGAATCAGAGCATGCTAAGGGAACAGCATCAGATATCTCTTTTCAGTGGAAAAAGTTTTTTTACAGCATTTCATAATTTAGTCCAAGTGCTAATTTCACCATGCCCAATCCCCCAAGTGACAACTTAGCAGTAAGTAGCTGAATTTGCACCTATGGAAGAGAAGCCCCCCAAGACTTAGAATCCACATGACACACAGGAGCCAGTACCTCTTGTAATAGACATAGATTCCAGAATTCCTGCAAGGGTATGCTCAGTGACAAGGGTCACTGCATTCAGAGAAGCTCAGACTTTGGGTTCCCACCATTTGTTATGATTCATCAAATATTATTCCCAATCAAGAAAGAAATTGCCAATGGGAAGCCATTTTTACCACAAGAAAGGCTGTCTACAAATCCAGTTGACTTTCCTCTTCTATCAGATTTCTGGAAAACAGTTAGAAAATTAGCCTAAGATTAAATTTTGTCATGGAGTATAAAGGGTATTATTAAGCATTTACCCACAAAGTTCAAAATTATATAGAGTTAATTTTTTTCCATTTTAGATATATTATTTTCAAATTATTTAAAAGAAGTGCATTCTATATTTTGTGTGTTTGTTCAACATGGTGATATAAAAAGACTTTAAATATTTTAAAATTATAAACCACTTAAGCAACCTAACTTGATGAAACGCAGCTGGGAATTTTTTATCATGTACATAAGAAGGAAAAAAAAAATGAGTTAAAGCATTCTGAATTTAAAAATCCTTGGACTTTCTTAAGCCAGATGAATACTCAGTCAAAAGCATGTATAAGAATTAAATGCTGTCGACCACAAGAGGAAGGTCTAGTCCCATTTTTACTATACATTAGAAAATCCAGAGAAAGCTGTTTCCTGAGTGAAAGGTGGTACCTATAGAAACCTATAAGAAACTTACCTTATTCTTCGTTTGGTCTTTTTAGCCATTAGAAAGCATTCAGACATCCTACTGCAGGCCAAGTAGCAGCCTATGCTCCCCCCACCACCCACCCCCACACAAATCTCCCTCAGATACAAGACCAGGACAGCTCAACCTTTCAATTCATGGTTTAGCATAATAATCTCTAGTAAACTTTTAGGTTCCTTGTCAAGATGGATGGTCAAAGATAACCCTTTGGCTGGCCAAAGCCATAAAAGTGATAATATGACCACCCTTGGTCAAGGAGTTTTTGGACTGCAAATGTCTGACAAAAGCCTCTTTCAGGAAAAACCCCTCTGGGCCCAAACCCCCAAGTAGGTCCCTTTGTGACCTATGTAACTCAGACAGACCTCACCATGACAGCAATCATGTGACTAACCCATCTGCATGCTGTCCATTATCTGACATCAGTACCTGCACTTGCCTGCCCCTTCGTGATGACATGGAGCAGACCACCATCCAATAATCTTAATGATTTTCCCCCATCAAGGGGAATGGTTAAAATAACTCAACCATAAGCAGCCACTGGCCATTGCCCTTGCCAGACTCTGGTGTGGTCATGTGCTCTTTGAGTTATGGCTGTTGCATGCTTCCTGGCTTTGACCCCCTACCCCACCTTGGGGAGATGAATCTTCTCTTTCTCCCTCTAATTTGCTTTTAAATAAACTAGGTTTTTTAATCTAACTTTTGTGCAATTCTTTGTATCTTCCATGAGACATCAGATTGCACCCCAGATGGCCACATGTGGGAAGTGATCTCTTTTTAAATAAAGCTTTTCTTTCTTCGCCTCCTTGTGTTGTGAATCTGTGTTACTTGGATCTCTGGTTACCAGCGCACACCCCTGGCACACCCTCCTAACCATAACCCTCCATGCCTAACACTGAGAATCTCTGAAATGGTTACCTATAGAGTAGTACAAGAAAAAAACAACTTACATCCTCACCTGAAAATATGTTTGTGGTTGGAGTAGTTTTAATGTTTTGAATCGACTCGTTCTTATACTCCACATACTACTGTCTACAAGATTAGAGACTTGATTTAGAATACCACAGTTCCCACTTTGTAAGCAGATCTTGACTAAAACACTAGACTTCTTTACAACTTGATTTTCTCATAATAAAATGGAAGTATGATTATTATCTAGTAAATATAATGATAAGATTTAGTATATTAATTAGTAATAGTAGTATTTTTAATGGCTGAGAGAGAAAGTGTGTTCCAAAAATAATTTCTGTGAAACCAATAACAATTCTCTAGCATAGTTCTTATTTTTTGCTGCATTTAAAGTTTCAGAGTTCAGAAATCTAGATCAGATTATTCTCTATTGACCACTCCTTATATACAGATGTTTCTTGACTTACGATGAGATTATGCCCTGATAAACTCGTCATGAGTTGAGACTGTAATAAACTGAAAATGCACTTAATACCTAATCCCATATAAAGTCAAAAAATTGTAAGTCAAAACATAAAAATCATACATTGGGGACTATCTGTACTATCCAAAGTCTTGAAATTATTTATTCTTTAGATATCATTTATCCACTAATGTCTCATGTTCTTCCCATCCTATTGTAATAACAAATTTTCTTCTCACACAGTTAGGTCACACTCCCAGAGGGGCCTCCAGAATGTTAAGTCAGACCTGCCAGGGATGTGTGTGTATAGTTTATTTAGAAAGTAAGTGAGAGAGAGGAGATTTGCCTCTCCAAGGAAGGAGAAGGAGTCAGAGCTTAGGAAACATAGCGGCAGCCACAGCTCAAAGAGCACATGACCACACAAGTAAAGCAAAGGCCACTGGCTACTTGAGGTAGAATGCCTTTAAACATTACCCTTGATGGGGGAAGGTCATTCAGGTGATTGGGTGGTGGTCTGCTCCTCGTCATCTCAAAGGGGCAGGTAAGCACAGGTACTTACGTCAGGAGATGGACAGTAGGCAGCTGGGTGGGCTAGTTACATGATTGGGGCCATGGTGATGGGATCTGTGTCATGTAGGTCAAAGGGCTGATTAGGTTAACTTGGATCTTATGGGTGGAGGTAAATACTGGAAATAGAAAAGTCAATTTGTACAAAACAAGCTGGGGAGGGGGTTGTAAAACAATTATCAATAGTTACCTGTAAGAAAATGGTTCTGTCCTTAGCTAATGATTAGAAAGTAAGTTAAGTGAACTGCTAGAAAAACACAAGATTTAGGCAATGTTAAAAATGTCTGCTCATTGAATTTATTAAACTCACATTATGTCTTTTCATTGGTATATTAAATCCATGTTATGCCCTTTCACACACTATGCTTGACCCATGCTAAGCTCAATGTCAACAAAAGCTACCTTTCCCTTTTGACTTTTAGCTTTTGTGAAAGTGTCCTTTATTCATTCATAAGATTTAGCCTTGAAATCTTTTTCTTTTTTTAATTTTAGATTCAGAAGGTACACAAGCATATTCGTCAGATGAACATATTGTGTAGCGGTGGGGATTGGGTCTCAGGTGGCCCATTCCTCAGATAGTGAACATTATGTCCTGTAGGTAGTTTCTGAACCCTAGCCCCCTCTTTCCTCTCCCTTCCCCCTTGTTGGTATCCTCATTGTCTATTATTTCCATTTTTGACTGTTTAGCTCTCACGTGTGGGTGAGAAAATTCAGTGTTTAACTAAACTCCGTTTCTGAGTCAGTTTACTTAAGATAATGATCTCCAGCTCTGTCCATTTTGCTGCAAAGGACATGATTTCATTATTTTTTTATGGCTGTGCAACTACTTAAGTGCTTTTCTATCATTTTCTACCACCTTTCTCACACCAAACCAAATAGCCAGGAGGCTTTAGTAATTCATTCTTCACATTTCTTAACTTCTCATCTTCACATTTTTTGTCTTCTTCCTAACTTCTTTATATTAAGTGTTCTGTGTGTTTTGAACCCAGGCCCTATACAATGATTGCTGATCAAACACAGTAAATAAACTATCTTAAGTTTTTAGTTTCTTATCCTCAATTATAGCTTTAAAAAATGAGAGTGCTACTATACAGACATTTACATAGTCTTTAGGGATGATGCTTAAATAGACAAACATTTCCAAATAATGCTGTATATGCCCAGAGAAAAGGTGGCAGAAATTATTATTGTCTGGTGGTGCTATTATCTGGACATGGTCAGTTCTCAGAAATCCAGTCCCTAAATTCCTTCCTGACTAAAGGGAAAGGTCTTTATAGAAAATCTGCTACTTTCCCCTGAAATAATGATCTTCAGTTGTAAGCAATTGTGCCTTACAACTGAAGACGATTATTTCAGGGGAAAGTAGCAGATTAGAATAGATGTCTTTCAGTAGCTTGCAAATACATTGACACTGTAATGCTAAACTATTGGACAAAGGACGGAAATGTCTGATGACTCAAATATCAGTTTTACTTGTGGGAAACAGAACAAGATACTTTAAAAAGGCTGAAATAAACTCAGATTTATTTATCAGAGAGACTCCTGAGTAATGTTTAATCTAATAAGAGCCATGTTTTATGCCTACTCTTCTCTATTATCCTGTAAGAAAATTGGACTTAAAAAAGCATTGCTAGTTCTTTGCTCATTTCCTGTGTTATAATTATGTTTATGTGACCAGTGACAATGACTGTGATTTATATTTCTTCACATAATGTTTGTTGCCTTTTTAAAAATGTTCATGCTCTTTTTTCAATTTCATCTAAAGGGCCATTAATATAGATATCTATGGATTCATGAGACTGTTTTTTCACCACTTTTGCAGAATTTGCGAATGAAATAATGAGAAAAAAATGTCTGTTATTGTCTCTACTGAACAGAGGGTGATCAGAGAGTATGGGATGGAGCAGATTTATGACATCCTTGAATAGATCTGCTCTTTACTATGAATTTTCTCTTCTACCTTATCATGTATGAGAAATAGGGGCTAACTTACTTGCCTGGAATTTAGGGAAGCTGTTGTCTAGGGGGACCAAGAATTTTCTCTGCCTGACAGGAAGTTGAGTGATTGAGAATGATGGAATTAGTTTCCGATTCCACCAGAAGCCTAGAGGGCAGGTCAGATGGACTAGTTAGTGGTAGATCCTGGAAAGG
Organism: Carlito syrichta; assembly: GCF_000164805.1. Classification (NCBI taxonomy): domain Eukaryota; kingdom Metazoa; phylum Chordata; class Mammalia; order Primates; family Tarsiidae; genus Carlito; species Carlito syrichta. Next base: position 80,719 of record NW_007256299.1, read on the forward strand.
GTGAGTGCATTAGGAATTTCCTGCGCTCCCAGAGTTTGTGAGCACAAAGGATATTTTAGTATATCTTATACACTAGCCATGGGCCATAAAGGAATCTGAAAAGCCTACAGAGTTTACACAAGAGAAAATCTTGCTGTGAATATCATCTAACCTGGAGAACACAAAAATTTCATTTCTAGTAAGACATTTCTGGCCTTTTTCTCTTCCCTCCTCTTTCTAAGCCCACCCCATATGGGTCATAGCCTCAAAACTCCATCTAGAATGTAAGGAGGAGGGAGAACTGAGCTCACTCCTGCCTGCAACAATTTCTACAGGGAATAGAAAAAGACCCATCTTAAGTCAAGTTGGGACTTTTGATTATTACATAGTACTAAACAGTCTAATTGTTGAACTAAGATATGTTTTGCAACTTAGTGGAACTATAGGATGGTATGTTAATTAAAATTTAGCAAATAATTCAAGTGGTATGCTATAATTCCTACTCAATAGTAGGGCAAAGGCATCTATAACAAGAATCTTTAAAGGGGCAATAGCAGACATAATGAATTTCAGTTTGATTAACAATTTAACTTGGTACTTATCCAACACTAGCAATTACATTTGTACACTTCAAATGTTCTAAAAAATAAACGAAAAACAATACCTCGAATATAGAATGATAGTCATATTTTTTAAATTAATGTGTAAAATAAACATCATAATAATTACATTGATTTGAAATAGAGTCATCTCCAATTTTCTTTCCCCAACACACACACTGAAATACACACACAGACGTATGCATACACACACATCTAAATTCTGTACAATCATTCACGCTGGCCTCGGAGGTTCAGCCTGTAATCCCAGCACTTTGGGAGGCCAAGGCGAATAGTAGATTGCCTGAGCCCGAGGGTTTGAGACCCACCCGGGCAACTTGGCAAGACTGCATCTCTACAATAAATCAAAAATTAGCCGGGCGTGGTAGCGCGCACCTGTAGTTCTAGGCTACGCGGAAGGCTGAGGCGGAAGGATCACCGGAGCCCAGCATGTCGAGGCTGTGGTGGCCGGGGACCGTGCCACTGCACTCCAGTCTGGGCGACGGAGTAAGACTCCAACTCAAAATAAGCAAATAAGTAAGTAAGTAAATAAAATCATTCAGACCTTGATAAGTTTCCACAATCTAGACCTCATCTAATAGAACGTAATTTTTAAGTTTGCAGTTTCTGGACTTCATCTTACTTGAATGGTTGGATAAGATAATTCCCTATTCTTGGGAGAGTGACTAAGAGAGGATGCATAGCACTTTTTCAGAAGATGAGAACAATTTTGCATCAGAATGTCCTATATCCTAATTATTTCTACTGGCTTTGGAATGGCCAAGATGACACAGGTGTGAGCAACCCTGAAAACATGTTTTTTGGAATGTCTAAGGAACAGGAGGTACTGAGTGAGTGAATAAAGCCATTGATTGGCCATATGGGAGCAGCTGTTAGAGACAACCATTCTTAGGTTTCTTTGGTGATTTTCAAACTGATCACCAATCTTTCACAATTTCTCAATTATAAGATTCGGCTAGTGCTTTTCAAAACAGACAAAAAGAACTATAGAACAATATAACTACAGATGCTCAAGTTATAGCAATGAAATCTGTGATTGGTTGTCAGGGAAATATCCTGAAACGTGGATACAAAGAGAAACCTGCATTTTTAAAAAAATCTCTAAAAGACTACTCAAGTAAAAGGGGGTAATTTCACACCCTTGGAGGTCTAGGTAAGGAGAATGCTGCTCTTTAAAGCATCAGGTTTCAAGAAGAGGTGAACAGAAAATAAATCAAAATCTCAAACTGTCATCCTCTCAGTCTAAAGATGAGCTCAATCATCTGGGAGCCCTTTATTCACACAGAACATGCCAGAAGGTCCACTTACTCACTGTCCTAGCACATTTATTGATATCAGAAGTCGGCAGCTTTCATTCTGTTACAAATTTATTTTAGTGGACTAACTTCTGCCACCTCTCAGGATATGGAATAACAACACAGAACAAGAAAAGCTTATTGTATGGTGAATTGAGAAAGATGCTTAAATCAGCACCTCTAAAAGGAAGTTCTCAGTAGGAGGAAACACCATGAAGACCCTGAGTGCAAGAGAAAAAGAGAGAGCCATGGAAGGGAAACTAAAAGAAGGGGCTGAAGATTCTCAGAACTCACACCACACAAACTTGATATGGGCCCCATGTGAAAGTTATCTCATTTCTAAGCCCTAACCTGTTGAACTATTACTTCAAAAGAATATACCCTCTGGGTTTATGCTTAGCACCATGGGGAGAACCAGAATGAGCTATTGTGGAGATACACACACACACACACACACACACACACACACACACACACATTTTTATAAATTTCTATTTGCATCTATGGGTCTGTCTGCATCTTAGGGAATAGAAGCAAGAATATTACATCTCCTAGGCTCCCTTTTCCCCCAGGTTTCTGAATGTGACATACATTTTTCCAGTGAGATTTAATATTATGGGATTTGGGAGGTGGAAGTTGGTTGTAGCTGGCTCACGCAGTGGGCACAAGGTTTCACAAATGTGAGTTAAAGATCTGCACTGATTTGTACACCTCTAGACTTCCTAACAGTTTTAAGGAATAATCCCCTACAATAGAGTCAATTCTGTTTATAGTCTCTTCAGGGATTCCCGTTTCCTGACTGAATTCTAACTGGTATAGTGGTGCCTCATCATGTAATGTCACCAGACTTCAATCAGGTCTCTTCAGAAATTCCCTCAGTCACACAGGAAGTTACAGTTTGGAGAGAATAGAGAACCATGAGTAGTGTACAAATAGGAACCTCTCTCCTATTGTAGAGAAAGGGAACTGAAAGTTTTTTTTTCAAGTCTCCCAAATTTAGTAATCTCATGAGGAGAACCAATCAGTGTTCTAGGACTAAACAGTGTCATAAGTTGCTGAGCAACACCTTGGGTTGAAGGTGCTATTACAATGGGTAAAACATTTTAAAATTTATCATATATTTATTAAGAAGCTTTTAAAAATAAGGCATTATGGCAGCCAGCAAAGATGATAAACCTAAGTCATAAGTTCAGGCACTAAGCACAGGTTGATAGTGTAGATTCTCCTCTGGCCCATTCTCCTGCCTCTAAGAAATGCATTCTTGAAAAATTTTAGGATAGAACCATACTATGGGTTTCATCTTAGTGATCTAAGAGTTAATGTCAAGCCCTTACATATGATTAGATAATTAGTAATATATAGGATATTTGTCCTTATAATTTGCCCTCAAAACCCACCCTAAGTAGATTGAACAATGGACTCATGATCTGATGGACTCCCTCACCGCCAAGTCACTGTTTATTGGAACTATTTGGATTCTAGTCCTTTCTATGTGTGTTTTAACATTTTTCTTTCTATTGCACAATATTTTCAGAAACATTAGAGTCAGAGCCTCTTAACTTTCTGTATTCTCTATATTAAACATCAACACACATTCTTTAGATCAGAATTTTGTTTTTGAGTTGGAGTCTCATTTTGTCACCCAGGCTAGAGTGCAGTGGCATGCTCAAGGCCACCCCAGCATCGACCTGCTGGACTCCAGCGATCCTTGCGCCTCAGCCTTCCAAGTAGCTGGAACTACAGGTGAGTGCTACCGCACCCAGGTAACTTTTTATTTATTGTAGAGCCGTGGTCTTGCCAAGTTGCCCAAGCTGGTCTCAAACCTGTGGGCTCAGGCATAGATCAGAATTTTAATAATTATGTGGAGAAAAACTTTCATAATCTTGAGGAAAGGAATAGTAAAGCCCTCCTGTAAATTATTATCCTTAGTGATCCTGGTAAACTAATCTCGCCCAATATACTTTTATCATATTCTTTGACCTGAGTCTTCAAATAAGGGGTATTCCTAACAGTCAACTTTAATATGTGGTCATATTTAAAATGGTAGGCATTAGGAGAAAGTACCCTTTTACAGCCCACAGTTCCCATCAACCACTACCTATGTTCCAAAGTATAGTTTTCCATCCTTCTCTAGCTTTGAGAGTTTTGAAACTTAGAATTTTTCCTCTGATATTCTCTACATATAACACAATGCCAGCTATCCCAAGCTCTTAGGCTGAGTTGGTCAAATTGGAGTCTAGGACACTGGAGAAGCATGAAGTAATAAACAGATTCTTAAATGAAGTTCTGTCACTCATTATGGCCAAAAGTCAAGCATTCTCCACAAGCCAACAGTCTACCTACTCTTTAGATGATATGTTGTCTCTTGAATAAAATCCCCAACTGTCACAGCACAGAGGCATGATTAGCTCTCACTTTAGGATTTTCCATTGATTCTATTCTCAGTAATGTGCTTCAGTTATATCCCTTTCTAGAACTTGAATTGGGATGAAAGATTTTGTAAGTGATTGGCCGACATTCTCAAAAACTTTGTGGTGGTTGTTCTGTTTGCTGAAGAACTTTTCTTTAATTAACTGGGCCCTTTGCAAGAACCTTTCCCCTAGCAACAGATGTGTCATCTCAAAGTTTTTTTCAGATTGGCTAAAGCCTGACTGATTAGAATTTTAATTACATCAGGCTCTATTACACCCCGAATTCTCTTTTCGTTTATTCTAGTCTGATCTGCCTCACACCTGAGCTCTGCTGACCCCCACCAAAGCATCCAAGAAGAAAATGGCCATAAGTGGAGTTCCTGTGCTAAGACTTTTCCTCATGGCTGTCCTGATGAGCCCTCAGAAATCATGGGCTATCAAAGGTAGGTGCTGAGGGAGTCAAAACTGGAAACAATAGACTATGAAACATTGGAAAAGTGAACTGGACATTTGCAAAATAATCTTTGTAGTGAAAGAAAAGTGTGGCAGGTATTATGTAGGCCTAAACAGAAAGTATAATAAATTATCATTTGAAAGAGTCTTTCACTTGGCACCAATTAAAGTAAGTCAAATTTAGTTTAAAGGAATAAAACTGAGTTGTATATTGATTAATATGACTGACTTGAGATAAGCCAAACTTTGGAGGGTGAGAATTTTTTCTGATAGGCATTAACAAGTTATATCGCTCTGCTTTAATTTTTCTTTCTGGAAATTTTTTAAAATTAAAAACTGCACATAATTTGGTTAGAATTAAGTTTAAAAACATAAGACATTCTTAGCATTGCTAGCTGAAAACGTGATATAGTAGTTATTTTTGGCATATGAATTGTCAGCATATGTTGAGCACTGACATTGTATTTGAAGTCACAAAAAAAGCAAAAATGTACTCAAGAAGGAATAAAGGGCAGGCATGTTGATATGAATTGCATTTAATTTACTGCCTCTTAGGACAGTGATATCCATCTCCTGCCCACCCATTCCAATCCCCATGCTATAATAGATCTTGCATGATTTTTGATCACGGTTAACTTAGTAATATTCTCAAGAGAGTAGAAAAATGAATAAGGAAGCAGGGAGTCTATACTATTTTCTGCCATCTTCAGAGAAAACTGTTGTGTTCCTGTAAAGATATATTGTGAAAAAGTATTCTTCATCCAGAGTGACCCCTACAGGAGGTGGCAGGAGGCTATCAGGTAGAAATACTCAGTTCCCAGCTCCCCTGTGGCAGTTGTAGGTTTCTACTGCCTGGATAGAGCCCCATGTGGAGATACTTACCGGGAGAGATAGAGGCTTGTTCCTTGGTTTGGAAAGGAGTGGCTAGAATGTATGTGTGTTTGTGTGTGTGTGTAGATGTAAATGCTAAATAAGTCCCTAGATTTATCAATACACAAACATTAAAATCTCTCACTTTATTTCTGAAGACTAAGGAGAAAAAAAAAATCTCCCTCTCATATGCACACACCATAGAGGCAACACATTCTCCAATTGTAACTTTCCTTTTTTGAAAGTTGATTATTCCCTTGGTGTTGGCTATTCTGAATATCAGTCATAATATAATATGTCCCATAATAATAGTCTCAATTTAAGGAGCATTAAGATAAAAAGTGGAGTTGCCAATGTCAATCCAAACATGATCTTCTCTGTGGGTTTGGATCCAGGGAGTAGGTGCTCTACAATACTATAGTCTCACTTTTTAATTTCCTGGTCACCTTGGGCCTCAGTTATATTTTCTATGCGTTTGTTCCTTAAATACAAAGCAGTTTCTGACCCTAAAATGTGAATAGTGCTTGTTACAAGTCTGTTGACATACTAGGAAATTACTTACCTTACCTCATTTAATCTTTTTAAAAGAAGACAGAACCAAAACTATAGCAGAACTAAATAGGAAAACTACACATAAATAGAATAATCTGTTCAAGATCACTTGGCAAGTAGCTGAATAAGAATTCAAGATTTTATTTGATTCCAGAGTTTAGAACCAACCTTTCAGACAGTGTTTCTCTCTTCTTAGAGTATAAAGTTCTGAGAAAGAGATGGTCTGAGATTCTGACCTGAGTATATTTAATGCCTGGGTAAAGAGAATGAGAGAACATTTCTCTTTTAGGAGCGGCTACAGGATTTCTAAAAAGAAAATCATTTCTCAGCTAGTAACATGGAGCTAAACCACAGCTTCACAAGACTGGGTTTTTCAGCCTCCATCTCCTTTACTCTGCCCTCTCTAATATGCCTCCTTCTTGTTTGTTCCCCCTCAGCTCTGTTCAGCACAGCATTTTTTACCCAGACTTCATCTTGTCACTCATTCCTACTCTTCATCACTTCTCCATTCCACTTTGTCCAATTTCTCTCCACCACCTCCTGCCCTCATATATGTGAATTATTAATTTCCCTCTCCTAAAACCTGCCTCCCCAACTCCCTTTCTTGTATTTTCAGAGGAACATGTGATTATCCAGGCTGAGTTCTATCTGTCCCCTGACAAAGAAGGCGAGTTTATGTTTGACTTTGATGGCAATGAGATTTTCCACGTGGATTTGCAAAAGAAGGAGACGATCTGGCGGCTTAAAGAATTTGGACAATTTGCCAGCTTTGAAGCTCAGGGTGCATTGGCCAACATGGCCGTGGATAAAGCCAACTTGGAAATCATGATTCAGCGCTCCAACCACACCCCAGACACCAATGGTATCTCTCTCGCGCTCTCTCTCGCTCTCTTTCTCTCTCTCTGTCTCCCCCCACCCCTAGACATGGAAATCCATGACTTTAAAATAGCATTTCATTTCTTTGTGTTATATCATTGTGAATAAAAATTCAAGATTTTATTGAGGCCCCTTTCCCTCCCAGAGGTCTAACCTTACCATAAGCAAGTCTAAAATTCTCATGCCACAGGTCTGAGAATTTTATGGGTTTGTTCCTTTATTGATGTGCTAAGTCTTGTCTCTGTCATCCATGGTTACTCACAAAGTCATTGCCCTGGGTTCATGCTGGAGAAGGCAGAAAGGAGGTCCTTGGATATTCCATATCTCAATATTGTCTCCAGTTCATGAGAGAAGGTATCAGAGATAGTTATCTGAGAAGATTTCTCAGGACACAATTTCAACTGTTTTTTTCAACTTTAGAGTCTTTAGATAGATTTGTACTACAATTCAGTGTGGGAGGGAGAGGGTCAAGCCTAATCAGTGAAGGCTAATTTCTGTCATATGTCCCCTAGTATCTCCAGAGGTAACTGTGCTCACGAGTAGTCCTGTGGAACTGGGAGAGCCCAATGTCCTAATCTGTTTCATCGATAAATTCTCCCCACCGGTGATCAATGTCACGTGGCTTCGAAATGGAAAACCTGTCACCAGCGGAGTGTCAGAGACAGTCTTCCTGCCCAGAGAAGACCACCTTTTCCGCAAGTTCCACTATCTCCCCTTCCTACCCTCAACTGAGGACTTCTATGACTGCAAGGTGGAGCATTTGGCTTGGGATGAGCCTCATCTCAAGCACTGGGGTATGCATTATCCTCAATCTCTTGTATTTTAGGTTTCCTTCTATAATGCTTATGTCTGGAACTTTGGAACCCAGAGTTTCCTGTCTCATAACATCTGCTACAATTCATGTATTATCTGTTTTCTCCCAATACCCAGCTTCCTCCACTATTTAATCTGCGACTTCCTCAATACCTCATTCTATCTCCCTCTCCTTTCATCTACGAGGTTCAACAATTAAGATCATGAACTCATCCTAGAAAAAGTGCTGCATACCTCATTGCTGAATATCACTACGGCCATCTTCAAAGTGGCCATGAGAGTCCTCATCATGTTATCCTTGATGTCCTGAATGTCATCACATATTTTCCTTTCATTATTTCCTTTACCTTTGGGTAAAGAAAAAAGTCATTTGGGGCCAGATTAGGTGAGTAGGGAGGGTGTTCCAATAGATATTTGTACAGTGCTGCTAACATAAATGCACAGTAGCAAGTTCGTGAACTTAACAGTCAGACGTCAATGAATAACAAAGACAGCTCTGATGGCCATTCCAGAAAAAGAGTTCCAAAATTGTTTTGGCGAGTAGACTAAGCACAGACATCAGTGCATAGCCTTACAAGGGGAGTACTTTGAAGGTAATCATAATGACATTCAGCAATGAGGTATGCAGCAGTTTTTCTAGGTTGGTTCTTAAACCTGTCACACCTTGCACTAAAAACTATTCTCTTTACTAAGTACCCTACATTTGACTTCAAGCATTATTCCCTTCTGCATTCATTATCATGTACTCTGCCTTATTTTTCCCTAGAGTTTGATGCACCAACCCCCTTCCCAGAGACTACTGAGAATGTGGTGTGTGCCCTGGGCCTGATTGTGGGTCTGGTGGGCATAATTATTGGAACCATCTTCATCATTAAGGGATTGCGCAAAAACAATGGTGCAGAACGTCGTGGGCCTCTGTGAGGCATGTGGAGGTAGGTTAGGTGTGGTTAGAGGAAGACATATATAGAGGTATCTGAGGCAGGAAAACAAAATAGAAAAGGACATGTGATACCTTTAAAAGAGAGGATAGAAATAGATACAACTCTTTATTTATCTTTGCTAGAATGAGGCAGACATTAGCATCATCTGAGTGTCTCAAAACTTCAGGGTCTCTCACCCTCCTCCATAGATGTGCACCTATACCACATCTTCAGTCTTGAAAATCATCTCCAGTACTTAAGACATTGTTTCACATTAGAATACTAAGTGCAGTGATTTAGGAAATAAGCCTCAAGACTTAGGCACTTCCTGACCTATGTTTCCTGAGGCTGACCATCAGTTCAGAAATATTTCCAGGGCCTATTTCCTTTGGAGGAAGGGTAGATTTATTGAATGAAATGAAAATATCTTAGAGGCTAATACCTGTTTTTGCTCCTCTAGTCTGAAAAGTGCTATAGGAAGCTCTAAAAAAAAAAGGTAAAGTTCGGTTTGGTTGCTTATTCATGCTCACTTAGAGAGTAAGATAAGATATAGCTCTAGTTGGAAAGATCAGATGAATATTAAAAGACTTACAAAGTTAAATGATTAAGAAAGAAGAGGAAGAAATTTGAAGAAAATAGCTCAAAATATGCATCTTCAATTATTTAGTAACTATGTGTGTCCTGCTACAGGTGATGGCATTTCTTAGAGATCATTGAAGAAATTTCTGCTTGAATATCTTTACAAAGTTGGCAATACTCCAACTGTTGACCTCAGTGAAAATAACCATCTTCAACATTCTCCAACCTGTTATCCACCCCACGAGTGGTGATGCCTTCCCCAATCTCTCCACACTTTAACATCTAGTTGGGTTCCCTATTGTCCTTTCCTGTGTCTGTTTTCCCTTTATTTCCTATCGTTTTATTATCACCATGCCATGCCTCTGTAATAAACTCCATAGGATTCTTTCTCTGCTGTGGAACTTTCTGAACATTCCATGGGGGCATCTTTTGTGTACTTATTGCTTAGAGCTTCTTCAAACTGTGATTGTTTTTTTCTGAATGCAATAAACTATTCCTATGGGTCTTATGTGAATGTGTTTGGTGTTTTAACAGTGTTTTGGAGGGGACAGTGCTGGGGAATACATGATACTTCCATCATGAAAGGTCTGAATGTTGAATGTAACTTATAAGCTCTGAAATTAATCAGAAAGGTCCAGGTTCATTAGGGCTTGGTCTCACTCCAAGTATCTGTAGGCAATCCTGTTGGTGTGGTCCCTCCTCAGGAAAAACGAAAGCAGGGTTTGTTGAGAGATCTCCACTGAGCAATGGATTCAGCATCTGGTTTTGTTTTCTGAGCCAGCAAGTCAATGACATAGCCATATCTTCTGTAGAGTATATCTCAGGTCCCAAGGTTTAAGATAAAAAGTGAGACAGGAAGGAAGTAGATGATGTTACAGTGGGAAACAGAATGAGAAGAGGATCAACAAACATTACAGGATTCACATATCAACATCACCCATTACACTGACTGAGGAATGAGATTGAACACTGAAGACTGATATTTCACATTATTTTAGACATGGGCTCAGATGCCTGTATCATTGCAGGAGATAGTCTGACTTATTTTGGGAACCCCCTTACATTTGAAGATGTGTCTTCAAGTGGAGAAGCTTAACTGGGATGAGGAGCAAGACAAAGCATTAAGATAGGAAGAAAACATTTGAAAACACAGTGAGCTATTACTAACTTGTCTGCAAAACTATGACTTCATATTGATCTGTTAAAATGACAGGCAGAACCTACGACAGACCATAAAGATTAATTCTCAATGACAGTGTTGTAGAAATAAGTTAGATTTGGGTTTCATCTTAGCTCTATCATTTACTGGCTAAGTATTCACTGGTATCTTACTTAGCCTCAGATACCTCATGAAGACACTGATATTAATATTTACTACATTAAGTTATCAGAATTAAAAGAAAAATGCAGGAAATTAATTAGGTACCTTGCTTAGTAATAATAAAATATTTCAAAAATTATACATTCCACTGTTAACCTCAAAATTTCTACAGCCTGATGAGAAAAATCTAAGAGAAGCAAACAAAACATGCATAAACCAAGACAGCATGACCTTCATAAGACTTACTAATCAATGACAAGTTTATTTACATTTAGAGATACGGTCTAGAGAATCAAAGCAGAATCTTGAGAATATTGAAAATATTGAAGATAAAATAGTCATAAGTGAATTTTTTAATATTTAAACTTTTTAATAAAATAAATAGATGAACAATACAGAATACACTAAAACTCACACAAGTAAAGAATAAAAAAGCAAAAAATAAATCCATAGAAGAACTTCAGAGAAAGTACAGAGTTTCCCACATTATTTCCTTCCTGAAAACAGCCTTCAGTTTCTCCTATTATTAACATCCTACATCAGTCTAATATACTTGTTATACTCAATGAAGTAACACCAATAGTTATTATTAAATTAAGTCCTCAGTTACATAAGGGCTCACTCTGCATTATACAGTTCATGGGTTCTGATAAATACATAATATCTGCCATTAGAGGATCATACAAAATAGTTTTACTGACCTAAAAATACCTCATGTTCCACTTACCCATCCATCTCTCTTTCCCCTGAATCCTTCGCAACCACTGATTTATTTAATGTGTCTGTAGTCATGCCTTTTCCAGAATGTCATATAGTTGTAACCATATAGTATATAGCTTTTTCAGACTGATTTCTTTCACTTAGCAATATGTATATGTTTCCTCTGTGTCTTTACATAGCTCAGTCACTTGTTTCTCTTTGATATTGACATCAAAGCTGTGGTTGCAATCATATTTTTATATCTATTGTTCTTGAACTAGATTGGTGGGCTCCAATCCCATGAAAACTTACTTAACAGTTTAACACCCTAGTCAACTGTCTTCAATCTACTTGAACTGCCAAGGAGAAAAAAGGCAGGAGAAGACCTGATAGAATTGAAGCTGCTTCTCTGAATTCGCAATTCAATATGATGTATCATCTCGGGGTTTTTGGTAAAAAGAAGGCTTACCCTCTGTCTTTAGATTTACAGTCTAATGCTTGCTCTACCATTTGATCTCCTTACTTATATTCATCAACTATTGATTATTCTCAACAAACCATAAAGACATAGGCATGCTGTACCTACTATTTAGTCCCTGACCTGGAATAGTCAGAACAGCCCTTAGTCTATTGATCCTATTAGGAGAACAACACATTTATAATGTAATTGTTACTGCCCATGTATTTCTTATAATTTTCTTCATAGTAATGTCTATCACAATTGGTGGCTTCAGCAACTGACTAGTTCCCCTTATGATCGGAGTACCCAATATCACATTTCCATGTATAAATAGCATAAGCTTTTGACTTCTTCATTCCTCCTTTTTGCTGTTACTTGCTTCCTCAATAGTCAAAACTGGTGCAGGTACATGATGGACTGTTTACCACACCCATTCCCCTGCCACTGGCAGGAAACTAACTCAAACGGGCTTCCGTACACCTCGCCATCATTTCTCTTCACCTAGCAGGTATATCGCAGATTCAGCAATTAATTTTATTACTATATTTATTAATATAAAACTTCCAGCTATATCTCAATAGCAAACCCCTTTATTCATGTAATCTGTAATCATTACTGCTGTCCTACTTCTTCTATTCCTTCCAGTCCTAGCCACTGGAATTACCACACTATTAACAGATCACTATCTCAACACAACTTTTTTTGACCCAGTCGGAGGAGGTGACCCTATCCTCTATCAGTACTTATTCTGGTTCTTTGGTCATCCAGAAGTTTACATCTATATTATTCTAGGCTTTGAAATAATTTCTTATATCGTAACTTACTATTCTGGACTATGGGCCATAATGTCCATTGGTTTTCTAGGCTTCATTGTATGAGCACATCATATGTTCACAGTAGGAACAGATGTAGATACCCAAGCATATTTTACATCAGCTACTATCATCATTGCTATATCTTTGCAGAGGTAAAAGTATTTAGCTGATTAGCAACTTTACTTTGAGGTAATATTAAATGATCACTCACCATGCTATGAGATCTAAGCTTCATTTTTCTATTTACAGTCAGAGATCTAACAGGAATCGTGTTAGCTAATTTATTACTTGATATTGCCCTTCATAACACATACTACATTGCAGCCCATTTCCATTATGTATGCTCAATAAAAGCAGTCTTCGCTATTATAGGAGGCTTTGTCCACTGATTCCCCTATTTTCAGGCTATACACTTCACTCAACCTGAGCTAAAATTCATTTATCAATTACATTTGTAGGAAGTAACTTGACATTTTTTCTGCAACATTTTCTTGGATTATCAGGAATACCTCGACCATATTCTGGTTTTCCTGACATATATACTACATAAAATATCATTTCACCTATGGTCTCATCTATCTCACTAGCAGTAGTAATACTTGTAGTCTTTATAGTCTGGGAAGCCTTAGTCTCAAAATGAGAAGTTCTAGCAGTTGAACTCTCGAATATAAACCTTGAGTGATTCCATGGCTATTCTCTGCCATATCACATATGTGAAGAACCGACCTATGTAAAAGCATAGACAAGAAAGGAAAGAACTGAACCCTCAAACTGGTTTCAAGCCAATTTCATATCCATTATGACTTTCCTAATTAACAAGATACTAGTAAAGATATAACTTTGTCAAAATTAATTCAGAGGTTAGAATCCTATATATCTTTATGGCATACCCATTTCAATTAGGATTTCACAATGCCACATCACCTATTATGGAAGAACGTCTACATTTTCATGACCATACTCTAATAATTGTCTTTTTAATTAGCTCATTAGTTCTTTATATTATTTCCCTTATACTAACAACTAAGTTAACTCACACAGGCCCTATAGATGCTCAAAAGTAGAAGCAGTGTAAGCTATTCTACTATTATGACCAAGAAAGCGAGAAGAAGTCACACCAGCATGCTGAGTCTGATTAATTATGGGTCCTTTATTAATGTGTGGGTCAAGAGCAGGCTTACACCAGAAAAACTCTTGACAAACTAGTGCAGTTTGTGACAACCTTTTGTAGGTAAAATTTGCAACGTTGGCTGCATAGCAACTTAGTGACCATAGCAACCATTAACTAACAACTTGGCAACCAAAATGGGAACTTTTGATTGTTAGGGAGTTTTGATTAATCTTATGTCCCAGGTATAGCTGGTGACTGAAGAGTCCCTGGAGTTCTGCCAACAAGATATAGTTTAAGGCAGCTACATAAACACAAGGGAGAAGAATCATTAAATGATGGAATTATCTTGGTTAGGTCACTAACCAAATATAAGAACAAAATATGAAAATGTAGCAATGGGGTTTTGAAAAGCATAACATTTGATTTCAGTTAACAAAGCATACAATTACATGGAACTTATGGCTAAGGAGTTTTGTAACAGCCAGCAAGAAATGGTCACTACCTGCCCAAAGGAGACAAAACTGGAGGTCTGTGGTCATGGAAATGTTATAGTAATCACACATAGGCATTAAGGGGTAATTCTTAGGTCAGACAGGCAACTAAGATGGAAGCTTGAAACAAAATGAAGTAAGCTTGTTAATACTTTTATTTTGCTATCAATTAAATTTTATAAACTGATTTAGCTCATTTCTCTACCAGCTATTATTCTTATCTTAATTGCCCTTGCATCTCTATGTATTCAATATATGGTAGATGAAATCAATAATCTCTCTCTGACTGTTAAAACCAGAGGTCAGCCGGGCTTGGTGGCTCAGCCTGCAATCCTGCGCTTTGGGAGGCCGAGGTGAATGAATTGCCTGAGCCTGCAGGTTCGAGACCCGCCTGGGCAATTTGGTGAGACCTCATCTCTACAATAAATAAAAAAAAAAAAATAGCCAGTTCCAGCCACTTGGAAGGCTGAGGCGGAAGGATCGCCGGAGCCCAGCAGGTCGAGGCTGCGGTGGCTGGGAGTGGCCACTGCACTCCAGTCTGGGCGATTGAGTGAGACTCCAACTCAAAAAAAAAACAAAACCATAGGTCATCAATGATATTGAAGCTAGGAATACACAGACTATGAAGACCTGAACTTTGATTCATATATCATCTCTATAACAGATCCTAAAACAGGGAACTACAACCATTAGAAATTGATAACTGAGTAGTACTATCCATGGAAATACCAATCTGTATACTAATTTCATCAGAAGATGTTCTACATTCATGAGCTGTTCCATAATTAGGCTTAAAAGCAGATGCAACTTCAGGATGCCTTAATCAAGCAAATTTAACATTAACATGACCAGGTTTCTACTATGGACAATGTTCAGAAAACTGCAGGTCTGTTATGCTTGGGGGTGACTAGCCAGAAGCTATAGCTGGCATCTGGTTCTTATTTCAGGCCCATCAACTTAGGACTGCCCAACTCATTTCCTTTAAATAAGATGTTTCAATGGACTCAGGACAAACTCCATGATCATTCATGGGAGCACTACCATGTATTTGATATTTTTAATTTTTTAGCGGGGTGGAGTGCTTTGATTCAGCATGGCCTTAAAACAGAACTGGAAAAAGTCAGCTGGACTTAAATTGAATGTTACATAGCCTCATAGCAACAATAAGGTGCGTAAGGCCAGAGGCACCGGAGGGCGGGGTGGACCTCAACAAGATGGCTCCAACCTGGACCAGGAGAACAATGGGTGAAAGTGAGCCTGCAAAAATGAGTAACTGGAACTAAGATTCCAGCCACAAAGCCAGCCAGTACATGTTACAGCGACTCTAGCAACCCCGTTCAGCCAATCGCCAGCAGACGTGACAGCTGTCCCAACCAGTGATCACTCTCCCCAATCCCCCTCATAGTTTTTCTCAGTGTACCCTTTACAAACCCGTCACCCATCTCGTTGGGTGCAACTTCTCCCACCCACAGCTACATGGACCGGTGAACCTTGCCCGTGATAGTGCTAATAAATTTTTCTTGGCTCCTTGTTGCCATTTCACCTGGTCTGGTTTCGTTTACCTTACATTTGGTGTCGAAACCCGGGAGGACAGTGCGGGGCCCCAGCAGGCTCCTCCCTCCTCTCCCGATCCAGGATCTCTCTCGTGAATAGGACCTGGCCCCAGGACCTCAGACAACGCGGTGAGTTCCTCGTTTTCCCTGACTTCTCCTCCTACTCTCCGGGGTGCCCAGTCCGAAATCACAGCTGCATCTGGGCTCACCCCTCCGGCACAGTCCCTTTGGCTCCGGTGTAGCGGAAACGTCCCTATCTCTTGATTGCCAACCCTATAAACAGAAGCAGATCTACCTTTCCGTCCCTATTCTAGGCTCACTTGTTTAGGGACCCGGGAATGGAGGTTGTGGCCATGGGAAGCCAGCTTTCTAAAACTAAGGCTCAGACCCCTTTACAGTGTCTCATATCTAATCTGGCTACTCTGGGGTTGTCTGAAGATATCCGTAAATGGAAACTGATCTTCCTTTCCTCCTGGGCCTGGCCCCAGTATCCTCTGGACAATCAGTCTCGCTGACCCCCTGAGGGAACTTTCAATTTCAGCCTCCTCACCGATCTCAGTAATTATTGTCACCGGACTGGGAAATGGTCTGAGGTCCCCTATATCCAGGCCTTTTGGGCATTGTGGCTTCCGCCTCAGCCTTCCAAGTGGCTGGAACTGGCATTGTGCTCCCGCCCAGACCTCTGCATCAGATATTCCTCGGCCCAGGTCCTCCTGGCCAAATCCCCTGATAGTGGCTATCAGCCTCTCCTGGCATCAGAATCTTCCTTTACAGATCCTCTGGAGGACCTTGGCCAGCTCCTAACCCTCCTTCTCCGCCCCTCCCATCCGCCTCTTCTCAAATGTCTGCTCTTTCTCAACCCCCTCCTTATTTGACCTCCTGTGCCCAGACCTCTTCCAGTCAGGCCCTTCCGGTGTCTGCTCCTGCCTTACCTCCTGTCCTGTCCTTCCTATATCCAGCTCTTCCTCCTGCCTGCCATCTCTAATTCCTTTGTCCTCAGCTCCAGTCATTATGGGTTCAGTCAGCTCCCCTCCCCCATCCACTTCCAACCCTACTGACACAGAGGCACCACCTCCCTTCTCCAGTCCTGTTGACATCACACCTGACTCCTCTGTTTCCAGCTCTGCCCCAGCCACCCACAAGCTGTACCCTCCTCTTCCATCATCACCGCCATCTTGCCCTCCTTCCACCTTATTCCCTACTCTCACCCCACCACCATCTTACAATCCTACACCGCCCTCTAAATGGACCAGCCCTCCAGTTACCAAGTCCCAGGCCCAGTTACTGGCCCCTCTTCAAAAGGTGGCAGGTGCTGAAGGACTGGTTCGGGTACATGTTCCCTTCTCCTTGGGGGACCTGTCCCAGATTGAAAAGCACCTAGGCTCCTACTCTGCCAACCCAACTGCCTACACCAAAGAGTTTTGTTACCTCACTCAGGCATACAAGCTCACGTGACACAACCTCCATGTGATTTTAACTTCCACCCTCACTCCCAAAGACTGCGACCGTGTCACCTCAACAGCTCAGGACTACACTGATCAGGTACATAACTCCGACCATTATTTGCCGGTCGGGGCCATGGCGGTGCCTGCTGAGGACCCACAATGGAACTATCAAGATGGTGCCACAGGTAGGACTAGGAGGGATCAGATGGTCCGCTGCCTTATTGCAGAGATAAAAAAGGTGGCTCAAAAAGTCATTAACTATGACAAACTAAGGGAAATCACACAGGAGCCTCACGAAAATCCAGCCTCTTTCCTTAATCATTTAACAGAGGCTCTTACCCTACACACTCGTTTGGACCCTTCCTCACCACCGGGGTCCACAATCTTAGCTACCCACTTTATCACCCAGTCTGCTCCGGACATCTGACACAAGCTTAAAAAGGCAGAGGAGGGACCCCAGACTCCACTCCAAGACCTGGTGAATATGGCCTTTAAAGTTTATAATGTCCGAGAGGAAGAAGCTGAGGCCGTTCGGACCCAGAGGCTAAAACAGAAGGTGACCCTTCAAACCCAAGCCCTAGTCACTGCCCTGCGGCCGACACAACAGAGGCCTCAGGGACCCCATCTCAGGAAACAGTCTGAGACCCGAATACCTCAGGGAGCCTGCTTTAGGTGTGGCCAGGAAGGCCACTGGGCAAAGCAATGCCCCAACCCCAGGCCACCGACTCGACCTTGACCGGTCTGCAGACAAGAGGGACATTGGAAGTTTGAGTGCCCCCAGGGGGAGAACCATCCCCTGGTGACAGAGTTTCGTGGGGAGCCAGCTCCCCCAACAGACCCTTTGCCAGAGCTCCTGGGCCTCCTGGATGACTGAAGCTGCCTAGACTCAAATACCCCAGTCACCTTGCTGAGCCCAGGTCCACACTATGGGTAGCGGGTAAGTCTATCTCCCTTTTGGTGGACACAGGGTCTACCTACTCTGTTTTATGGGGGCTACCTATTCTGTTTTAGTCTCCTTCCATGGGCCTTTACACCCTTCTCAGGTCTCAGTTGTGGGCATCTTGGGGGTACCCTCCAAGCCGCTGGAGATGGGTCCGGTGTCCTGCCTTTGTGAAGGTGGTCCCTTCACCCATTCATTCTGTTATCCCATCCTGCCCAGCCCCTTTGCTGGGATGAGACCTTCTGTATAAGCTCGGGGCATCAATTTGCCTCACCTCACACTGAGTTCCCCTGAATCCACTCCTGGCCCTCGCCTGTGCTGTCCTCATCCCAGAGCCTTTGTTCGATTTCCCCATTTCCCCCAGAAAAGTTAATCCAGTGGTCTGGGACACTTCCACTCCTGTAGTGGCCAATCACTACACCCCAGTCCTCATTCACCTTAAGGATCCTCTTACTTCCCTTCTAGGCCTCAATTTCCTAGCTCACACGCCCATCACAAGGGCCTCCAGCCCATTGTTAGCCAGCTGCTCACCCAGGGTCTTCTGGTTCCTACCAGCTCCCCTTGCAATACTCCCATCCTCCCAGTAAAAAAAGCTATCTGGTGCTTATCAACTGGTGCAGGATCTGCAAATAATCAACTCTGCCATAATACCACTACATCCAGTGGTCCC
>NW_007256299.1:99681-128245 GCF_000164805.1 Carlito syrichta
TAGCACAGTGGGGATACAGGGTCTCCCCTTCCAAAGCTCAACTCTCTACCCCACAAGTCATCTACCTAGGGTGGCCCTGACCCCCACCTCCAAGGCCCTCATGGTAGACCACACCACCTCCATCAGGGAACTCCTACCCCCCACCTCAGGTGCTGAAATCTTGTCATTCCTTGGACTGGTAGGCTTCTTTAGGCATTGGGTCCCCAATTTCACTGTACTTGCTAAACCGCTATATGCTGCAGCTAAGGAAACTCCCACTGGCCCCCTCACTTCTCTCTCAGCTGTAGCCTGCACCTTCAAGACTTTGTGAGACACGCTCCTAGCTTCCCCCCCACTTATGCTTCCTGACTTCCACAAGCCTTTCCTCCTGTTCACCAAGGAAAGAACTGGGACAGTGACTGGAGTTCTGGCCCAACCAGTGGGACCCCCTCACTGACCGGTCATCTTCCTGTCCAAACAGTTGGACCCCACTGCCCAGGGATGGCAGCCTTGCCTCCAGGTGCTGGCAGCGGTGGCTTGCCTAACCAAGGAGGCTCTAAAGCTTACCCTTCAACAGCCGGTTACAGTCTACTCCCCCACAGACTCCAGGACCTCTTGAGTCATAAGTCATTATCCTTATTAAGCCCTTCTAGGGTCCAGGAGCTCCACTTTTTATTCATAGAACACCCCCAAGTGTCTCTTCGCTCATTGCCACTTCTAAATCCAGCTACTCTTCTTCCCTCCGCTACCTCCTCAATTTTGCCTGAACACTCCTGTGTGGAGCTGGTAGAGGCCCTTAGCCCCCCTCACACAGGACTCTCTGACCAACCTCTGTCTAACCCTGATCTTACATTCTTTGTAGATGGGAGCTCAACTAGGGGGCTGGACGGAGGCCGCAGGGCAGCCTATGCAGTGGTCTCTCCTCCCACCATGGTGGAAGCTGCCTCACTACCATGAGGGACTTCTTCCCAAAAGGCAGAGCTGGTGACACTCACCCAAGCATTACAGCTGGCAAAGGGCTGCAGGGCCACTATATATACAGATTCTAAGTATGCTTTCCTTATAGCTCATAGTCATCTGGTGATCTGGAAAGAAATGGGGTTCTTAACCACCCAGGGAACTCCAGTGGTCAACGGTAAGGCCATTCAACATTTATTCCAGGCCCTACAAGAACCCAAGGAGGTAGCCATCATTCACTGTCGAGGCCATCAGATGGGCACAGACTGGGTCATCCAAGGAAATGCCCTGGTCGACGCCATGGCCTGCCAACTTACCTTAAACCAGGACGCCACCCCTGTCCTGTTTCTTTCTCCCTCCCTAACTCCCAGGTACTTGAAGGACGAACAACAGTGTCTCAGCCAGGGTGCCGTGGCTGGTCAACAGGGGTGGATATACCTCAGAGACAGGATAATCCTTCCCCAGACACAGGCAAAGGAAATCATGGCCACAATCCACCAGTCATTACACATTGGTCCCGAGGCCATGCACAGGTTTCTTTCCCCGATTTTCTTGCCACGGGGTCTCCGAGAAACCATCAACCAGGTCCATATGGCTTGTCAAACCTGTGCATATGTTTCCTCTCAAGGAGCCCTCTGGCACCAGATGGCAGCCCACCAGCTGCAAGAGTGTCTCCCTGGACAATACTGGCAGGTGGACTTCACTCATATGCCAAGACACAAAAAGCATCAATACCTACTGGTAATGGTAGATACCTTTTCAGGTTGGATCAAGGCCTTTCCCACAAGTCGGGAGACAGCCTCGGTGGTGGCTGAGACCTTGGTGGAGCACATATCCCCCGCTTTGGCCTCCTGACATCCATCCAGTTAGACAATGGCCCAGCATTCATTTCCAAAATCACTCAGTTGGTGGCCGAAGCCCTCCACATCGTCTGGGAACTTCACATCCCTACCGCCCTCAGTCCTCGGGTAAGGTGGAATGGGCAAATGGCCTCCTGAAAGACTAACTAACCAAACTTCCCCTAGAGGTAAAACTTTCCTGGCCCGCTCTGCTCCCTATTGCCCTCACTAGGGTGCGTGCGGCTCTCCGGGGGCCGGTCAGCCTTAGCCCGTTTGAAATGATGTATGGTAGGCCTTTTCTCAGTAACACCGGCCTTCCTACAACTCCTCTGTTAATAGCCTCCTACCTGCCCTACCTCTCACTCCTCAGACACCTCCTACAAGAACACGCTGACCAAACCCTGCCCCAGGCCAAGTCCATGTCTGACCCGTGGGCAGCCATCATTCTACAGTCTGGTGACGAGATTCTCCTTCAAGAGTTCCAACCCTGGTCCCTTCAACCTCACTGGATGGGTCCTTACACAGTAGTCCTTACAACTCCTACCACAGCTAAACTGTTAGGGTACCCCTCATGGTACCACATTTCTCAACTCAAGTGGGCCCCTCCCAACAATGAAGTGTGGAAATCTAATGAAGTGGGACCCCTCCGGTTACAGTTTAGCCGTATTGATGCTAGTAAGCCTAACCAATAACTTTACAATGACATGGGGAATGGCTGATTGGACTTGCAACCGATGCGTCTCTGCAGGAAAACCCCAACTCTACTAGCTGGTTCCCCATACGTGCTATCATCAAAAATTTTCGTGCCAACTAGGCAAACAAAAGTACTGGGCTGCAGTAATGTTAAGAGATTTCCAAGTGGGCTGCCTAGGCAGCAGTGGCACAGTTCGCTGCTGGGAGCAAGACCCCCCCACCAAATCCCCAAGGAAAGATACCCCTTTGCCCCACTGAGTGTTCAACCTTCCATTCTTTTGTCCAGGCACCTTGCTATGAGCAAGCCTTGGTCTGCCTCAGACCAACCAAACAACAGGCCTGGACAGGTCAGAGCGTGGGACAACACGCTGGGTATTCTTGTCCTGGGCACCAGGAACAAGAGATCTGCTGAAACCTCAGACCTCCTGTGGGTAAATCAGATGGGGGAGGGGTGCAGGATTATGCTGAACAGCAAAACAACAAGTGGGTCATGGAAGAACTCATTCAACATTTCAATGAACCAGTGTTGGTGTGCCCCAACCTCCCAAAACTCTGGGGCCCTTATCAGACAAACCTGGGACTCCTTTCTGTCCTTAACAGAACCCATACCCTGCTTAACCTTACTAACCCTGGCTTAGCACAGGACTGCTGGCTATGCCTCAGGTCCGGCCAGTCCTGGGTCTCCCCTGTCCTGGTCACAGGAAATTGGACTCACCCTACGCCTCCAACCCAATGTCCACCTTCAGTACCGCATTCTGACATCCCTCTCCCACATAACTTGCCCGCGGCCCAGTGTATAACACAAAACGGAACCCTGGGGTTCGGATGGGCCCCATTCCGCCTCTGCTCACGATCACTCATGGTCCAAGCAAATAACACCCTCTGCCCCCCCACTTAACAGGACTGCCTTTCTGTGCCACACTACCATCTACCCAGTCTTGCCACCTGACTGGTCGGGGTCCTGCATTCTTGTCATCCTCCTCCCCACCATTGTAATAGCAAAGCCTGTAACCAAAGCCTGCCTGTCCCCTTAGTCAGTTCCTCAACATCACAGGTAAGGCGGGCAGTTGAGCTCATACCTCTGCTGGCAGGGCTGGGTATTACTGTAGCCATGGGAATGGGGGCAGCAGGGCTGGAATCCTCACTTCACTTTTACAAACAGCTCTCCTCCCAACTGATCGAGGACATACAACAGGTGGCGGACACAGTCCTAGACTTACAAACACAACTAGATTCCCTGGCTAACATGGTCCTCCAGAATCAATGGGGACTAGACCTGCTAACAGCAAAAGAGGGAGGGATATGCCTATTTCTTCGGGAGGAATGCTGCTTCTATGCCAATAAATCAGGGATAGTCAAGGACAGAATTAAACAATTACAAGAAAACCTCCAAAAACGGAGAGAAGATCTGACTGGAGGCCCATTTTTGGTAGTGGCAACCCCAGCTCCTAACGTGGCTTCTCCATGTTCTGACTCCACTGATTGTTGTATTTATCCTCTTGTCGATGGCCTCGTGTGTTTTTAGGTTTCTTCAACAGCGCCTGGCAGAGCTCTCTCGAATAACTGTCAACCAACTATTGTTACATTCATACTCGCCCCTTCCATCCAAACTACCTCCGGCCCCATACCAGCCTTAAGGCCCCCACACACACATCGCCCTTCCCCAGCAGGAAGTAGCTAGAATGAGCCAGCATCCCTATGACCAAAAGGCTGGAATGTAAGACTGGAGGTACTGGAGGGCGGGGCAGGCCTCAACAAGATGGCTCTAACCTGGACCAGGAGAACAATGGGCAAAAATGAGCCAGCAAAAATGAGTAACTGGAACTAAGACTCCAGTCGCAAAGTCAGCTAGTACCTGTTACAGCGACTCTAGCAACCCCGTTCAGCCAACTGCCAGCAGATGTGACAGCTGTTCCAACCAGTGATCGCTCTCCCCAATCCCCCTCACAGCTTTTCTCAGTGTGCCCTTTATAAACACGTTGCCCATCTCATTGGATGCGACTTCTCCGGCCCACAGCTACATGGACCAGTGAACCTCGCCCGGGACTGCGCTAATAAATTTTTCTTGACTCCTTTGTTGCCGTTTCACCTGGTCTGGTTTTGTTTGCTTTACAAGGTGCTATTTCATTCATGCTTGACAAACATAACTATAAAAGACAGACATATGTATAACATGCACAGACACGTGTACACCTCTTCACCTATATGTCCTATGATTTAATCTGCAAACCTCCCTCCACCCTTGAACAGGCTATAATGTCTTTGGCTATAATTAATATTCTTGCCAAACTCCAGAACAGGAAATCTATATCAACTCAACAGCTAAGTTTAAACAATTCCATACATGTAATTATAATATTATCTAAAATTAACTTTTAGCCTAACTCTCAAAAGTTTTTTAAACTGCAAAATTTTAGCAAAATTTAGGCTTTGTAGACAAAACATTTTTTCATTTTATTTATAAGATTACTAAATATGATTCTATTACTGACACTGTACTTAAAACTAACTTAAATTTTTCAATTTAAGTGAATGTAATTTAAATACTCAAAGCAAGGCACTGAAAATTTCCAGATGAATTTTTACAACTCCATAAACATATAAGTTTAGTTCTGGCCTTTGTATTAAATTCTACTAAAATTACACATGCAAATCTCCATCCCCCACCCCCAACAGTGAGAATACCCTCTAGATCACCAGAGACCAAAAGGAACAGACATCAAGCACACTATTAACAGTGGCTCATACGTCTTGCTCAACCATACCCTCATGGGAAACAGCAGTGATAAAAATTAAGCATTAAACAAGAGTTTGACTAAGTTATAACTAGATAAATTTACCACTGGTAAATTTAGTGCTGTGGTCGCATGATTAACCCAAGGTGATAAAATCCAGCATAAAGTATGTCTAAAAATTCCATATATACTAAAGATAAACTTTAAGCCATAAAAAGCTACTGATAAATTTAAAATAGCCTATGAAAGTTACTTTAATAATCTGAAAACATTGCAACTAAGACCCAAACTGGGATTAGATACTCCACTATGTTTAGCCATAAACATAAATAATTATAAAACAAAGCTATTTGCCAGAGTACTACAAGCAATAGCTTAAAACTCAAAGGACTTGGCAGTGCTTTATACCCCTGTAGAAGAGCCTGTTCTATAATCGATAAACCCCCATAAACCTCACCATCCCTTGCTAATTCAGCCTATATATCGCCTTCTTCAGCAAACCCTAAAAAGGTATTATAGTAAGCACAAGTATAAGTATGAAAATGTTAGGTCAAGGAGCAGCTTGTGAGATAGAAAGAAATGGGCTACATTTCCTAATCCCAGAACACCCACAACAACCCTTATGACACATAAGGATCAAAGGAGGATTCAGTAGTAAAGTAAGAAGAGAAAGCTTAATTAAATAGGGCCATGAAGCATGCACCCACTACCTGTCACTCTCCTAAAATATTTTAACAATTATTAAGTTTATAACAAGCCAATTATACATATGAAAGGAGATAAGTCATCACAACGTAAGCAAACTGGAAATTGTGATTGGAGTAAATTGAAGTGTAGTTTAATCCTAAAGTACCAGTTTATCCCTGGAAGAATTCACATTAACTTGATCACTTTGAACTAAAACTAGCCCAAACCTACATTTCAACCTAACTATAAGATCTCTTCTTAAAATTAAAACATTTATCTAAACTTTAAAGTATAAGAGATAAAAATTTATTTAGGCATTACAGATGTAGTACCACAAGCTAAACATGAAAGATTAATTTAAAATAAAAAGAAGCATTAAGATGATCACTCCTACCTTTTGCATAATGAACTAACTAGAAAACTTTACAAGAGAACTTTAGCTACAAAACCTGAAACCAGATGAGCTATTTATAGATAGCTAAATCAGCACAATTGTCTATGCAGCAAAATTGTGAGAAGATCTATAAGTAGAGGCGAAAAACTTACTGAGTCTGGCAACAGCTGGTTGTCCAGAACAGAATTTTAGTTCTATTTTAAATTTACCTAAAGAAATATAAATCCCAATGTAAATTTAAATGTTAATCCAAAGAGGGACAGTTCTTTAGATGAAGAAAACAATCTTAATTAGTGAATAAAACTCACATTTTACTTGGCCTAAAATCAGTCATCAACTAAGAAAATATTCAAGCTCAACACTCAGAAATTCTTAATACCAAATATCAGTACTAATTTCTAAACTCTCATTGAACTAATCTATACATTTACAGAAGAAATGCTGTTAGTATAAGCAACAAGGAATTAGTTCTCTCCTTTCCTCATAAACATATATCAGAGGGGATAATCCACTGATAGTTAACAATCTAATAAAAATAATTAACCAATGAACTACTTATTTACTTCAAATTGTAAACCCAACACAGACATATATAAAGGGAAAAATAAAAAAAGTAGAAGGAACTCAGCAAAATTTCACCCTGTCTGTTTACCAAAAACATCACCCCTAGCATTCCTAGTATTAGAGGCACTGCTTTCCTAGTGAGATGCATTTAACAGTAGCGGTATCCTGACCATCAAAAGGGAGCATAATCATTTGTTCCTTAAATAGGGACTTAGATGAATGGCCACATAATGGTTTAACCATCTCCTACTTCCAATCAGTGAAACTAACATCGTAGTGAAGAGGCAGAAATATAATAATAAGAGGAAAAGACTCTATGGAGCTTTAACTTATGAGTCCAACTAAATTGCATGTTTACCTAACATTATAGGCTTAACACTACAAGTATGAACTAAAAACTCTGGTTGGGGTGATCTTGGAGCATAACAAAACCTCTGAATAATTTTAAACAAGATTGAGCAATGAAACAAGTTACCTTAGGGATAACAGCACAATCCTATTCCAGAGTCTATATCAACATCAACAAACTTGATGTTGGATCAGGACATGGCAATAGTGTTACCACTAGTAATGTTTCATTTGTTCAACAATTAAAGTCCTATGTGATCTGACTTCAGACTGAAGTAATTCAGATTTGTTTCTATCTAGTTTTCTCCCAGTACGAAAGGAAAAGAGAAATAGTGTGTGCTTCAACTGTGCGCCCTAAATTTAATAGACGTGGTATGAATAATAATTCAACATGAAAGATTTGAACTTTCTATTGTATGGATATACCACAGTGTTTTAATCCACTCACCTATTGAGGGACCCTTTGGTTGCTTCCAATTATTAGCAAATATAAATAAAGCTACTATAACCATCCATGTACAGGTATTTGTGTGGACATAAGTTTTCTACTCATTTGGGTAAACACTCAGGAATGTAATTACTGAAGCATATAGTGAGAGTAGCTTTGCAAGAAATTACTAGAGTGTCTTCCATAGGGATTGTACCATTTTACATACCCACTGGCAATGAATGAGAATTCCTGTTGTTCATGTCCTTGTTAGCATTTGGTGTGGTGTTTTGTATTTCAGAAAGAAAGCTACTTTTTTTAAATGTTTTACTTTAAAATAACTATAGATTCACAGGATATTGCAGACAGTGCAGAGAGATTCTGAATACAACTTCATCCAGTTCCTCCATATGTTTTTAGCTTAAGGTAAATACCATAGTAAAGTATCAAAAACCAGTAAACTGGCTTTGGTTTAATGTATGTGTATAGTTCAGGCTAGGTTTTATCACATTTGCAGATTTGTGTATCCACTACCACAATCAAGTACAGAGCTATTCCATACCACAGAGATTCCCATCATGCTACTCTTTAGAGTCACAACCTCCCCTTCAACACACCATCTCCTTAACAACTGACAACCACTCATCTCTTCACCATCTCTAAGTAGTGTCATTTTGTAGATGTTAGGCAAATTGAATCATTCTGTATTGCCTGTATGTGACATTTTAAGACTTTTTTTTTTTCACTCAGTATAATACCTTGATCCACCCATGTTGTCACATGTATCAACAATTTGTTTTTGTTTTTTACTGTTGAGTAGTATTCCATGGTATGGATATACCACAGTTTAACTATTTGCTTACTAAAGGACATTTTGGCCATTTTTTCATTGGGGCTATACGAATAAAGCTGGCATGACATTTGTGCAAGGTCTTTGAGTGAATATGAGTTTCTTTTATCTAATATAAGTGTCTGAGAATGCAATTGTCTGAGAATAAGGCAAAATAAATGTTTAATTTTTCAAAGAGCTGCCATACTATTTTCTAGAGGAACTGTACAATTTTACATTTTCACCATCAGTGTATGAGAAATCTAGTTTTTCTGCATTATTGCCAGCATTTGCCATTGCCAGTATTTTTAATTTTAGCTGTTTAAATTGATGCACAGTGGTATTTCATCGTATTCTTAGTTTGCATTTCTCTAATGGCTAGTGATTACACATCTATTTGCCATCTTTCTATAATCTCTTTGATAAAATGTCCCTTCATGTTTTTTGCTAATTTTTTCATTTGATTTTTACTGTGAAATTTTGATCGTTTTTATATATTCTAGATAGTATGTCTTTGTGATACACATGATTTGTAAAATTTTCTCCTTGGTTATCTTTTCACTTTTTTTTTAATTACTTTTCACTTTTTAACAGGATATTTTAATAAACAAACATTTTAAACCCAACTTGTTGATGTTTTCCTTTTATAGATAGTACTTTTGGTGCATTGTCTAAGAAATCGTCACCAGGCCCTAGCTCCTGAATATTTTCCCCCATTTTCCACTAAATTTTTATATTTTTATTATATCTTTGTGCTTCAATATTCCATTGTTGTTATATTTGAATTTACTTTCTTACATACAGCATACAACTGGGTCATTTTCTTCCATTCTGACATTTGTCTTTTAATTGCTGTTTTAGATCATTTATATGCAATAATAAATTTATTAATATGTGAAAGTTTATGCCGTATTGTTTTTTTATTTGTTTGTTTCCTCTGGTTTTACTTCTATGTTTTATTTTTCTGTTTTTCTGGATTGCTTAGACTCGAAGAAGACTTCCTTTTCAGAAATCTTTAGATTTCTTTCTTTCATTTTATTTTTTTTCTGAGATCTCACTCTTTTGCCCAGGCTGGACTGCAGTGGCATGATCACAGTTCACCACATCCTCAAACTTCTGGGGTCAGGAGATTCTTCCACCTCAGCCTCCCAAGTAGCTGGGACTATAGGCACATAACACCACACCCAGCTAATTTTTTTAATTTTTTGTAGAGGAGAGCTTGCTATGTTGCCTAGGCTGGTCTCAAACTCCTGGGCTCAAGCAATCCTCTCACCTCAGACTCCCAAAGTGTAGGGATTACAGACATGAGCTACCACACCAGGCCTAGAATTTCATTTTTTAATCTGCCATTTTTTTTAGTATAGCTCATTGCATCGTTTTTGTGATTCATCTAAGAATTACCTTACTTATTATAGTCTACCGATGTTGACATTTTGCCAATTTGAGTACCGTATAGAAACTTTATCTCTACACTTTGCACTCTTTTATTTATAATTTATGTCTTAAATATTTTATCTACCTGCATCAAAAACCACAGCTGACAATCTTGTAATTATTGCCTCAATCATCAAATTAATTTAGAATACTGAAAAAGAGGAGAAAATTCTACTGTATTTACTCATATTTTTACTTATTCTATTGTTGGTTCTTCCTTCTGATATTCCAAGATTTCTTCCATTATCATTTCTATTCCAGTTAAGCACTTTCTTTAGTCATTGCTTTAGGGTAAGTGTGCTAGCATCAAATTCTCTTGATTTTTCATTCTATTATAGTAATATTACTGAATACACGTTCCAGGTTAACATTCCTTTTCTTTTAGCAATTTTAAAATCTTGTGCCACTTGTTTCTGGTCTCTATGATTTCTGATGAAAAATCCACTATCATTTATTTCATTTTCCTCCTATGGAAGAGATGTCATTACTCTCTAATCACTTTCAAATTTTTTTCATGCACATTTATTTGGATTCATCTTTGTTGAGGGTTTTCACAGCTTCTTACATTTTTAAGTTTAAGGTTTTTCAATATTTATAAGTTATTCAGTCAATATTCCTTCAAAAACTCTTTCAACATCGCCCATTATTCATCTCCCTCTAAGACTCCAATGCCACAAATTTTATATTTTTTGCTATAGTCTCAGAGGTTCTTCATTGTGAGATAATAGTATTATGAACAACCTTACAAAAATGCATTTGCAAGTAATGTTTAAATTATTCTAAATGTACACCACATTATGCTGACAAATAGCATAAAATATGAAATGGTCTACATATACCATCAAAAGTAAGTCCATTCTGTAAAATTTTCTCAAAACAAATGCCAGGCTTTTCTCACTTCAGCAATTATTTTTAAATATTTAAGGAAAAACAGCTAATTATATGCAAACATAAAAAGAATTTTAAAAGGTAGAACACTTGGAAACAGTTTTTATGAGATCTGTATAATCTTTACCTCAAAACCTAACAAAGACTCGACAACAAAATGAAATGTACATACCAGTCTCTCTTATGAACATAAATGACAAATTCTCAAGAAAATATTAGCAAATTGAATTCACTGATATGTAAAAACAATACTACATCATGACCAAGTGGAGTTTTTTCCAGGAATGCCTTTGAGCATTTGAGAATAAATTAATGTGATTTACTAAATTCACTGAAGGAAGGAGAAAAAGTATATGAGAACATTAATAGAATCATAAAATATCATTTGATAAAATTCAAAAGTATATGTCTACCTTTTCTTATATGAGGAATAATTGTGCACTTCAAATAAATATAAAATTTGCTACATCCAAAATAAAAAATTCAGCACTTGATCTGAATTTTTTTCTTTATTTTAAAGATGTGGGGGTAAAATTCAGGGTAGGTATACAAATGTTCGTTATGCAGGTAGCCTTGTTGATGAGGTGAGCCCCGCCTTCCACTGGCAGTTTCCCTCAACTGTGAATCCCACCCCTCCTCCCCTGGCAGTTTCCCATTACTGCCAATCCCTTTCTTTAGTTTTATGTTTTCTTTCGTTTCTTTAGGTTTATAATGATTGTTCAAGGTCTGCTTATGAGTGTGAACATATAGCACCCTGTTCTTTGTTTCTGTGATAGATCACTGAGTATGATCGACTCAATCCATATATGTATTCTTCTTTATGGCTGCATAGTATTCCATTGTGTACATGTATCACAATTTTTTAATCCAGTCCATTTTCGATGAGCAGCATGGTTAGTTCCATGTTTTTGCTATTGTGAATAGAACTGCAACAAACATGCATGTGTAGGTATCTTTTTGGTAGATTGACTTGAGTTTCTCCAGGAATATTCCCAATAGGGAGATTGCTGGGTCATATGGAAGGTCAATTTCTAGTTCTTTCAGAAATCACATGTTCTCACTCATATAGTGGACCTTGAACATCTATCACTGTATTATAAGAAAAGGATTGACAGTGATGGGAAACTATGGGGGGGTTAGGAAGGGGAAGGGAGGTGGGATTAATGGTAGTCAATATCTGTCTGGGGATGGGGAGACACCCCTTATCAACATGGGTGCCTGAACGATACATATTTGTATACCTAATCCTTAACTGTACCCCACAATTTTAAAATAAAAATATATTTAAAAAATAGAAAAAGAAATCACCACACTGGCTTCCAAAGAGGTTGCACTAGTTTGCATTCTCATCAGCAGTGTAGAAACTTTCCTTTTTCTCCACATCCTTGCTAACATCTGTCTTTTTTGTTTGTTTGTTTTTGTTTTATTAATGATGGCCATTCTTACTGAGGTTAGGTGGTATCTCAATGTGACTTTTACTTGCATTCTCTGATGATTAGTGAGGCTGAGCACTTTTTCATGTGTCTGTTGGTTGCCTATTTATCTTTCTTTGAGAAGTGTCTATTTATGTCTTTTGCCCACTTTTTCCTTTTGGCATGTTTGAGTTCCTTGTAGATCCCAGATGTTGGGTCTTTGTCAGATATACAGTTGGCAAATATTTTTTCCCATTCTGTGGACTGTCTCCTTGCTCTCTTGATGGTTTTGTTGTTGTTGCTGTTGTTGTTGTTGTTTTTGCTTTGCAGAAGCTCATCAGTTTGATGAGGTCCCACTTGTCTATATTATCTCTTATGGTATGAGCACTTGGGGCTTTGATCAGGAATTGGTTGCCAGTTCCAATTTTCATAAGGGTATCTCCTGCATTTTCTAAGATTCTTACAGATTGAGGTTTTACATTTAGGTCTTTGATTCATTTAGAGTTAATTTTTGTGTATGGTGATAGGTAGGGTCTTGTTTCCATCTTCTACATGTGATCAGTCAGTTTTCCCAGCACCATTTACTGAATAGGTTCTCCTCTCCCCAGTGGTTGTTGTTGGAGGCTTTGTCAAAGATGAGTTGGTTGAGCAATTGAGACTTTGCTTCCAGAATCTCTATCCTGTTCCATTGGTCCATATGCCTGTTGTTGTACTGATACCAGGTTTTGATTATTGAGCCTTATAGTAAAGTTTGAAGTCTGGAAGTGTGAGACCTTCTGCTTTGTTTTCTGTTTTTGGTTTTTTTGGGGGGGTTTTTTTGGGTTTTTTTGCTAAGGACTCGTTTGACTATTCGTGATTGTTTACGTTTCCATATGAATTTCTATATTGTCATTTCCAGGTCTGAGAAGAATGATATTGGTAATTCAGGGGTATTACATTGAATCTGTAGATTGTCTTTGGTAGGATGGACATCTTAACCATGTTGAATCTTCCTATCCATGAACATGGGATATTTTTCCATTTGTTTTTGTCTTCTAGGATTTTTTTTTTTTTTTTTTTTAGATCGAGTCTCAGTGGCACACTCATGGCCACCACAGCCTTAACCTGCTGGGGTCAGGTGATACTTCTGTCTCAGCCTTCCAAGTAGCCAGAACTACAGACACGTGTCACCATGGCCGAGTAATTTTTTCTTTTCTTTTCCTTTTTTTTTTTATAGTAGAGGTGAGATCTCACCAAGTTGCCCAGGCTGGTCCCAAATCCACAGGCTCACACAATTCTCTCACCTCAGCCTCCCAAAGTGCTGTGATTATAGGCATGAGCCACCACGTCCAGCCTTAGGATTTCTTTGAGCAGTGTTTCAGTGTTTTGTAGTTCTCATTGTAAAGGTCTTTCACTTCTCTGGTTAGGAAGATGCTTAGGTATTTCAATTTTTTTTGGTGGTTATTGTGAATGGGATTGTACTTTTTCTTTGGTTTTCTGCCTGTTTGTTGTAGGAGTATAAGAATGCAACTGTCTTTGCACATTTATTTTGTACCCTGAGACTTTGCCAAAGTCCTTTATCAGTGCAAGCAGGTTTTTGACAGATTCTCTTGGATTTTTAAGGAACAGAATCATATCATCAGCAAAGATAGATAACTTTACTTCTTCTTTTCCTAATTTCCTTGTATTTTTAAACTGTTCTTACTAGGACTTCCAACACAATGTTGAACAAGAGGGGTGAAAGTCGACAGCATTATCTTGTTCCAGTTTTCAGGGGAAATGTTTCCTGTTTCTGTCCATTTAGCAATAAAATTACAAGCATTTTGTTTTGTTAATGTTGTCTATAATATTTCTTTCTTCTATGTCCCGTATTTGTGCTCTTATTTTGGTGATCTGCCTGTCCAGCTGTGGGTTTATCGTAGATGGTGCTTACTATTTTGAGGTATGTTCCTTCCATACCTGGGTGTTTGAGGGTTTTTATCAAGAGGGTTTTATTTATGGTCCTGTGAATGTTGAACCAGCCCTCATCCTGGGGATGAAGCCTACTTAATCATGGTGGATACTTTTAATTTTTGAGATGTGTTTTTGGATCTGATTTGCAAGAATCTTGTTGAGAATATTTGCATCTATGCTTATAAGGGATATTGACCTGTAGTTCTCTTTTTTTGTTGGATCTTTACCCGGTTTGGGTATCAGTGTGATGTTAGCTTTGTAAAATGATTTGGGGAGAATCCCATCTTTCTCAATTGCCTGAAGTGCTTTCAGTGGGATTGGTATCAACTCCTCCTTGTACGTTTTGTAGAATTCTGCTGTAAAGCCTTCTGGTCCAGGGCTTTTTTTTTTTTTTTTTCTTTTTCTTTTTTTGTAGGTAGTTTTCTTATGACAGAGCCAATTTCCTGGGTAGTTATTGGTATTCAGGGTCTCAGTGTCTTCTTATTTTAACCTGGGGAATTTGTTTGATGTCAAAAATCCTCCATTTCATTTAGGTTATCAAGTTATTTTTCCATACTCGTGTGCATAGTAATCTCTGATAATCTTTTGTATTTCTTCAGGGTCATTTGTGATTTGATCTTTTGTATTTCTGACTGTGTTTGTTTGGGCTTTTTCTCTTTTTCTTGGTCATTCTGGCTGGGGTTCCATCAATCTTGTGAATTCTTTAAAGAACCAGCATTTTGTTTTGTTGATATTGTCTATGATATTTTTGTCTTCTATGTCCCCTATCTGGGCTCTTATTTTGGTAATCTGGATTCTTCTACTAAAATTAGGGTTCTGTTGGTCTTCTCTTTCCAGCTCCCTTAGGTTTTTTGTTAAGCTATCAACTAGTGATCTTTCCATTCTCTTGATGTGTGTTCACAGAAATATAAATTCCCCTCTTAGAACTATTTTGATGACATCCCAGAAGTTTTGGTAAGATGTTTCTTCATTTTCATTTGTTTCAAGGAATCTTTTATTTTCTGTTTTGATTCAATGTTGATCCAGTAGCTGTTCAGCATCATGCTGTTCAGTGTCCATGTCTTTGTAGGCTTTGAGGAAATTTTGTTGGTGTTGATATTCATTTTTATTTCACTGTGGTCTGAGTAGGTGCATGGCAATATTTCAAACTTATGGAATGTGTTTATGCTTGATTTATGACTGAGGATGTGATTGATTTTGGAGTATGCTCCATGTAGTGATGAATAGAATGTATATTCTGTGGTTGTTGGAGAGAATATTCTGTAGGTATCTATTAAGTCTATTTGATTGAGTGTCAAGTTTAGGTCTGGATCTTCTTGTTGATTTTTTGCCTTGATGATATATCTAGGGCTGTTACTGTGGTATTTAAGTCTCCTGTTATAATAGTGTTTGAGTTAATATCTTTTTTAGTATAGTTAGTAGTTGCTTTATAAAAGCTGGTGCTTCTCTGTGGGTGCATATGTGTTTAGGATGGATATTTCTTATTGATGGATTTAACTTTTTATCATTAGGTAGTGGCCTTTTGTATCTTTTTAAATTTTTGATAGCTTAAAGATTGTTTTGTGTAATATTTAGATCATGACTCCTGACTTCTTTTGTGCTCCATTTGCCTGGAAACTCATTTTCCATCCTTTAACTTTGAATGTGTGTGTGTTGCCTGTGGTGAGATGAGTTTCCCAGATGCAGCAAATAATTTTGTCATGGTTTCTTATCTAGTTTGCCATTCTGTATCTTTTCAGTGGTGCACTTAGTCCATTCACATCCAGGCTGATTATAGAAATGTGATTGTTTATCTGTGTCATAAGGTTCTTATAAAGTTTTTTCTTTGTTTGCTTGCTTGCTTTCAGCTTTGGGTTGAGGTATGTGTGTTTTCAAGTTTGTTGTTGCTATGTATTCTCTGTCGATTCTGTGCTCTGCTGTTCTCAGGGGAAGTGTGTGGTCATTCTTTTTTTTTTTTTTTTTTTGTTCTGTGCTTAATATCATTTTAGACATCTCCTGTAGAGCTGGTCTCAAAACTGCATCATCTCTTAAGGATTGGATGTCTGGGAAAGATTTTAATTCTCTATCATTGATGAAGCTGAGCTTGACTGGATAGGAAATTCTTGGTTGAAATTGTTTATCTTTGAGAACTTTGAATATTGGACTCCAGTCCCTTCTTGCTTGTAGTGTTTCCGCTAATAGGTCTGATGCTATTCTAATTGGTTTTTCTCTGTAGGTAGTCTGACCTTTCTCTCTTGCTGCCTTTAGGGGTTTTGTGTGTGTGTGTGTGTTTGCCTTTTATGTAGGCAAATTGCTATAATTCTAGGGGTTGGTCTTCTCACTTGATGTCTTGTGGGTGTTCTCTGTTTCTCTTGTGTTTGACTGGTCACATCTCTGGCGAAATAGGAAAAGTTTTCTTGGATAACCTCCTGGAATACTTGCTCCAAGGTATTCTCCATTTCCCTTTCTTCTGGAATACCAATCAGGCATAGGTTCAACCTCTTGATATAATTGTACATCTCTTGTAGGCTTTGTTCTTTCTTTCTGAGTTTTCTTTTTTGTATTTTATAGATCAGGTTAATTCTATGTTTTGGTCTTCAAGTTCTGAGATTCTTTTTTCTGCTAGATTAATTCTGCTTTCCATACTTGTCATCTTGTTATTTATTTCCTAGATGAAATTTTTTATGAACAAAATCTCTGTTACAAGTTCTTTCAGTGTTGCATCCTTTCTTTCTTGAGTCTTATTCACTCTTTCCACTCATTCCCTAATCCCTGTTGCATTCTGGGACCTGTCCTTGGTAACTTCCATTGTTTGGGTGCCCAGGTCTGATTTTTAAGGCAGTTTCTCTTTGTTAAACTTGAAATTACCTGTGGCCTTCCATTTTTGTTTTTCGCATTTGTGACAGATCTCTTGCTTTTCTCTTTAGTTCCATTATTCAGTGGCAGTAGGAGAGTCTTTCATTTCTAATGTTGGCCCAGCCCTCTATCCTTCCTTGATCTGTGCTCTGGACTCATTCTATTTTGAAAGAGGATACTGATCTCTCTGCAGGTCTTCCTTGTCCTTTTCTGGCCACATCCTTTGTCCCACTGCTGAATCAGTCTCAGTGGTACACCTGAGACTCAGCACTTGTCCTGTCCCTCTGAAGCTTGTGTTTACAGGATATTCCCTCTGGGCCAAGATCAACTACTGAGTAGCTGATCCGTTGGTCATAGAGATCAGGTCTATCGTCCCTTGGTTAGGAAGACAGAGCACTTTCCTGCCCTGTTCTCAAGATGGTGGCAGTGTGTCTCTTTCATCCTCTCCAGTGGGACTCTGCCTCTGGGCTCCCTTTGCAGCTCTCACTGCTAGTGTCCAGTCAGGCACTGAAGTGGTGAGGCAAAGCCTGGAGCTGGCAGTCTCTCCTGCTGCAATCGTGAGGCAGAGCCTGGAGCTGGTAGTCTCTCTCTCCTCTGCTTCTTTGGAGGAAAACTTTTGTCAGTTTTAAAAAAGATGGTGTTCATCTTCTGTGACCTGGGAAGCACTAGGGACCAAGCAGAACAGCTGCAATACCAGTTGCTTCACCAGGAGGTCCCTGGCCACTTGCTCACGAGCCCTCACTTAGTCAGTCTCTCCCAGTATCTTCTTCCAAGAAAGGGTTTTGCTGATTTATAAAAAATAGCACTAGGCTTCTGGATCCTGGGAATCACTAGGGTCCAAGCTGAGCAACTGCAACACCAGTCACTGCACCAGGATATCCCTGACTGCTTGCTCCTGAGCCCTCACTCAGTCAGTCACTCACATGCCCACTCAGTCACTAACATGTGCACAAAATTTTCCACACACTCACTCACTCACATTTGGCCTTGAATTGTCTGACTGGCTTGGCCATCATCTTCCCTGTCATCCCCACAGTCCATTTTTTTTTTAATCTAGCAAACTTTATTTAAAAGGAATTTCTGTCCAGGTACACTGATTTACACCTGTAATCCCACACTTTGGGAGACTGAGGCAAGAGGATTGCTTGAGCCCAGGAGTTCAAGATTAACCTAGGCAACATAGCAAGACCTCTTCACTATGAAAAATAAAAATAAAAATTAGCTGGGCATGGTGGCTCATGCCTGCTAGTCCTAGCTATTCAGTTGCTGAAGTGGAAGAATCTCCTGACCCCAGGAGTTTGAGGCTATGTTAAGCTGTGAGCCTACCACTGCACTCCAGCTTAGGCAACAGAGTGAGTCCCAACTCAAAAAAAAAAGCAATTTCCTCAGTCTAAGAAAAATAGCCACCCTATTACACACATCAGAATCAATGGTGAAACATTTAAAACTTTTTCTTTAATTTCTGGAGTAGTAGAGGAATTAGGAAATAAATATAAAAATAAGTAAAAGTTGTAGGAATTGCAAAGAAGATAAAATTGTAGGTTTTTCACTCTTGATATTATTAAGTACTTAGAAAATAAAAATAACAGCCAGGCACAGTGGTTCATGCCTCTAATCCCAGCACTTTGGGAGGCAGAGGTGAGACAATTGCCCCAAGTCCAGGGGTTTGAGATCAGCCTGGACAACTTGGTGAGACCTCATCTCTACAAAAAAATTTTAAAGAATTCATTACATTACTATCTGAATTTGGATTTTTAAAAATTATTTGTGAGTTTTAACAAATATTTTATGTTTCTTAACTATTAGGATATTCTCTTTTATAAATAATTTATATCCTTTGCCCAATTTTCTGTTGTGTTTTGGCTAATTTATTTATTGATGAAACCAGTCCTACATCCCCCATAGAACTAATGTTTACAGTTTTATTGAATAAACATAAAAATTGACCTCCCCTGTCTTAAAACTTGATACCTACATTTGTCTTATCTGGGTTCCTTTCTCAGGAAACTAGTCCTCAGTCCTATAGTATCAAGGAACTGAAACTCACCAGGTCACCCACACAAACAATAAGATGAGAGACCCTTCCCTAATTCCTGTTTGCCAACTTCTCTTCCTTAACTATCCCTAATTCCTGTTTACCAAATCCTCTTCCTTACAAACAGTATCTAATTCTTGTTTTCTATACTTCTACCTCACTATATAATTCCCTAACTTCAATGGGATGGAGAATGGATTTGAGATAGTATCTCCTGTTGTCCTTGGCTTATATCAACCATGTAAAAAGTTTCTTCCTTGGCAATACTTGTTGTTATAGTAATTGATTTGCTGTATGATGAATAATAAGACTTTTACCAAACCCCTGGTGTTTCAATAGCATTGATTTGTTGACAATTTTACATAATAAGAAAGTTAGCCTAATGTCTTGTATGTTTCAAAATTTTTCCTGGACCCACATACTTTGCTTAATTTTGTTATTTCCTTCATGCAAATAAATTTATTCAAATAGTTTTCCTGTATGCTTTTTGGATTTTCTGTATTGCTTAGAAAGACTTATTTTTTTTTTTAAATAATTTTAACAGGTTTATTGAAGCATAATTTACATGCCACAAATTTCATTCATTACATACACAAAATCCAATTGTTTCAGTAAATTATAGATTTGTGAAACTGCCATAACAATTCAGTTTTAGAACACTTCTTAGGCAGAGTAGCTAGTATAGATTAGGCATAGATAGATAAATTTGTTATAGGAAGTGATAGATAAATTTGTTATAGGAAGTGTTCAGATATTTTTCTTATCACATTTTTACTGCAGGACAGACTGGAATATGAACCCATCAGTCTACCCTACCTTCTCAGCCAATCAGCAAAAATCCCATCATATGCAAGAATAGGATAGCCCAATTTTTCAGCTCATGGTTTAGTATAATAATCACTAAAAATCCTTCAGGTTTCCTTTTGAAGGTAAAATGCTCAACCCCACCCCTTAACTGATCAAAACCATAGAAATGATCATGAGACTTCCTTTTAGCTCATGAACTTGTGTATTCAGAAGTATGGCAAGTCTTCTGCAAAGGCAAAATGTGTATTCCGGAAAAAGATCACCCTTCCACCCATTAGATGCACAGAGTAGTTACCTGAGCCCCAACTTCTTTATACTCAGACCTCATATAGTCTTTTGTGTCATATATGAAAATATATGTAGCTTTTAGTTAGGAGCAAAAGCATAGTTTTTTCTTTCAAGAGACTCATCCATGCCAGCTCTTTCTGGCATGAATCTTCCTCCCCTCTCTTCCCCTCATTACTATTCTAAAACTTTACTAGCTACTCTGAAAACTTCTTCAGTGTCAAGTCAAAGGCCCATGAGTTTTGTGCTGTACTCTACCCAACTTCATTTCTGGCACGTTCAACATTTCTCTATTTATAGTCAATTCCCATCCCACCCCAAACCCTGGGCATTCACTGATCTGCTTTTGTGTCTATAAATTTACTTCTTCAAGATATCCCATGTAAACGAAATCATATGATACATGTGGTCTGACAATTAAGTTCATGAACCCTTCCTAGAAAAAGTACTACATTCCTCATTACTGAATACCACTATGATCACCTTTGAAGTACTCCTCTTGGGAAGTGCCTAGTCCACCCAGCAAAGCAATTTTAGAACTCTTTTTCTGAAATGGTCATCAGAGCTGTTGTCATATTATCCTTGATGTCCCAAATGTTATCAAATGTCTTCCTTTCAATATTTCCTTTGTCTTTGGGGAAAGAAACAAGTCATTGGGGGCCATATAAGGTGAGTAGGGAGGTTGTTCCAATACAGTTATTTGTACAGTGTTGCCAATGTAAGCACAAATTGACAAGTTCACAAACTTAATTGTCAGCCTTCAACAAATATCAATGGCAGGTTCAATGGCCATTTCAGAAAAAGAGTTCCAAAATTGCTTTGATAGGTGTACTAGGTGCTGGCATTCGTGCATAGCTTCCCAACGAGAATATTTTGAAGGTGACCCTAAGGATAATCTGCGATGAGATATATAGCACTTTTTCTAGGATGGTTTGTGAACCTATTGTTGGACCTCAGACCTCATATAGCCTTTTGTGTCTGCTTTCCATCACTTAACATAATGTTTTGAAGTTCACCAGTTTTGTAATATATATTATCATTTTGTTCTTTTTAATTTTTTTATCTTTCTTATGTATATAAATGTATAAGGTACACATGTAATTGTGTTACATGTATCGATTATGTAGTGTTGAAAACAGGGCTTTTAGGGTATCCATCACCTAAATAATGTGTATTATACACATTAGGTAAGCTCTCATTGTTTGGAGTGCAACGAATGAAACTCTCCTTGGGTAAAACCATTTGTGATTATAGTATGCTCACTGAAGGTAAGTATATTTTTATATCCATTTACTAGTCCAAGGTTATTTGCATTTTTTTCTAGTTTGAGGTTATTATGACAGGCTGCTTTCAACATTTGCACACAAATCTTTATGAAGACATATGTTTTCGTTTCTCTTTGATAAAGCCAAAGAATGAAATTACTGGGTCACATAGAAAATGTATGTTAAAACTTTTAAGAAATTGTAAAACTGTTGTCCAATGTACTTGTAACATGATACATTCCCACCAGCAGTGCACTGAGATTTGATGAGGCTATTTGCCTTCAAACATTATGATAATGATAGTAATAGAAATAAGAACACTTATTTTATTAACAGTATTATTTATTTTTATATTTCAATTTTTATTCATCGGGTATCCATTTTGTTGAAAGGAATAAGTTTGGAATACGCCTTACCAACAACTTGAAACTCTCTGTTTATTTTAACTTTAAACTCATCTGGTAGGATTATAGTTTTGGACTCTGTTCTACTGGTGTATTTAGTTAACAATAAATCATAACCAAAATTTGCTTATTAAAATAGATATATATTATGTTTTAGCATCCTAGTCATTTCTTATTATGCTGCTTTTTAAAAAAAAATTTCCCTGGAAAATGTATTTTCCTCATACAAGTGCCTATTGGTATACTATATTAAGTTCTAACAACAAACAATCATTTTGCTTGGTTTTTTTTTGTTGTTGTTTTATTTTTATTGTTTGAATGACTGGCATTTAGTAGTAAATTTTTTTTTTTTTTTGAAGACTCGAAACCTTGACTAGAGGATGCCTATCAAGAACCCACAGGACTTCATGAGGATATTAGCTAAAAATACTAACAATCTAATAGTACCACAAGCTATCATTTCCCTACCCTAAAATTATTATACCACACCCACCAGTTCTTTTTTCTAAAAGAGATACAGTTTTGCTCTTTTTTACCCATGTGCGGCAGGCCTACTCCACAAAG
Organism: Carlito syrichta; assembly: GCF_000164805.1. Classification (NCBI taxonomy): domain Eukaryota; kingdom Metazoa; phylum Chordata; class Mammalia; order Primates; family Tarsiidae; genus Carlito; species Carlito syrichta. Next base: position 121,995 of record NW_007256299.1, read on the forward strand.
GTTAAATCACTATTTGTCTGAGCCTACAATTCTGATCTCATGGCCCTTCCAATGTGTGCGGAATTGAGTAGTAGGAACACTGAGAGAAGTTTATTTTCTCTGCATAAAGACACAGAAGAAACAGCTTCTTATTCCTGCTTCTGAAGATTCTTGTAAGAGAATCTGAAACCTAAAGCTGCTGCAGGTATCCTTCTACCATCTGAGGAAAGCTGGCATGTGTATGATGACGAGATGAGCTGCAAAGTTTCAGGATCATTGAGGATGCCACTGGCCTGATGAGTTGAGTAACCCTGGAGATGCCCTGACTTAAATCTATCTGCTATGTGAGATGACAATATAAGGTGAAAAAAGTCAATTAGGTTGGATTTTATGCTACTAGCAGCAGGAGGCAACTTCATTGAAAAATTTTCTCTACATATTTCAATTTTATTTACAAATTTCACACCACAGGTCTCATACAAAATAAGATAAATCACATCTTCATCTAACAAATTAAAGCAAGAGTAAAGTTACAACCCTGAAATCAAACAGAAAAAATATGACTATCAGTTTAAATTCTGTAGGATAACTTGATTGAAAATAAATTAATACCTCTCTCTGACAGTGGAAATTTTTTTCAAATGATTCTTATTCTGAAAAAACTACTTTTTTATTTGACTTATTTTAAAACTGAGTCTTCTATGGAACATAATAGAGAACTTCAATCTTCTTAAACAGTTTACTTGACTTTCTCTGAAATCCATACAACTCCTTTATAGCAACATATTACTGAAATATATGAAATTTAGAACTATGCATTCAATTGCAATTTAGTTGCACAATCTTTCTATTTCTTATCCTCAAAGCTGTATGAAGCAGATGAGTTTTCACTCCATGTTAATTTGAGAAAAATTTAATAATGTAATGTGGCACAAGATGAGTTTAGATGCAAGGGAGGCAGTAAGGACTGGGTACAAAGGGGACCAGAAAAGAACATGATAATGTACTGCCGTCAGTACTGGGACTTCCAAACCAAAGACAGAGCTCAGGAAGCAATCAGGGAGGACATTTCCTGCAGGGTCACTTAATGAGAAACTTCCCAGGTCCTGAAGAAGCATTCTCTTTGTGGAAGAATAAGAGTAAAACAGGAAATAAGAGTAAATACTGAGAAGTTAGGACAGAAGTTTCTTCCTTGAGTGTTGTCATGCTCACTTTGGCTCAGGAGAAGAAGATAGAGTGTTGTTTTCAGACCTAACTCTACAAACAGCTGCTTTTCCCCTTTTCTCCATACCTGATGTGAGAACACTATAGGAAAAAGAGCCAGTACTACTTCAGAGCATAGGCCTTTTACAGAGAGAAGCTTTAGTGTAAACTACCTCATCAGAAATTTGTATTCAAAGTGTTTCCCTTTTTTTCTGCTTTATGTCTTGTCACCTCTACCATCCTTCTAGCAAAACCAAATCTCTCTCTAAAAGAAAGCTGAAGAAAATTACCCATTGGTTGAAGTCCAGAGTGTCCTGGAAAAGAGAGGGAAAGATATACTTAAAAGATACAGAAGCAAATATTTCCCCAAATACAAGGTCCCCAGCCCTAGCTCTCCCACCTGAAATATTTCTCACACCATAACTCACAAGCCAGGGCAGAGAGGACAGCAGAAACTGAGAGCATGTCATTCTTGAAGCTTCTGTCACAGGAATTCAGTATAATTTCGTTAATCTTAGCTGTTCTTCTTACACTTACCCAGGATCTCAATTAAAGATCCCTCTGCTTTCTCTTATCTCTTTTTTTCCTTTCCTCTGCAGCTTTCTCTTATATCTGCAGGTTACAAGCCTGTATTCTTTGACATAGTAACAACAGCCTGTTGATTTCTTGATTTCCAGGACATTTGAGTTCAACTGAGGAAAAAAGGTATATAAGATGCAAACCTCAGAAAGTTGTATTTTTTTTAATCCAAAAAGACCATTTCCTTTGTGTTTAATTTTTTTTGTTTGTTTTTTGAGTCAGAGTCTCTCTCTGTCACCTAGACTGGAGTGCACGGCCGCTCCCGGTCACTGCAGCCTCCACCTGCTGGGATCCGGCGATCCTTCCACCTCAGTCTTCCGAGTAACCGGAATTACAGGCACGTGCTACCACATCCGGCTGATTTTTAAATTTATTGTAGAGATGAGGTTTCGCCAAGTTACCCAGGCGGGTTTCGAACCCGCATGCTCAGGCAATTCACTCACCTCGGCCTCCCAAAGTGCGGGATTACCGGCTGAGCCACCAAGTCCGGCCTTAATTTTTTATTTAATTTAATTTTAGGTTGAAGGGCACATGTGCAGTTTTGTTACCTAGGTCTGTAGCATGATGGTAAGGTTTGGGTTTCTAATATGTTCATGTGTCAGGTGGTGCACATGGTACCCAATGAATGGTTTTTCAACTCATTCCTCCACTTTCCTTCCCCCCTTTAGTAGCCCTTGGTGTTTGTGTTCCCATACTTGTGCACATGAATGCCCAGTGTCCAGCATATTTCTTCCTCTAGAAAAGACCACGGAAAGTCTCAGCTATCAGCAGGTTCCTTACTTTTCTGACACCCAAAGTCGATAACAGCCATAACCCAAGGAAGAGCAGGCCCAGCACAAAACACCCGATTTGGCTCAGCATCTTGCTCAGTGCAAATTCAGACCATGCCCCTGAGAGAAAAAGCCAGGTTTAGTGGTATTTTTTCCAAATGCGACTTATCTCATTAAGACCCCGAAACATAGTGCTTTGAGAACAAAGGAAGAAACCTGTCCTGGAATAACTAAAATCATTGACCATTTCTGGAAAAGATATTTTTAAATCATACTGAGTAGCTACAACTTTCAGGTATTAAATTCTTTCAAATATGCCTGCCCTAACATAAGGCACAACTTCAACATTTAGTGGACAAAAAGCATGAGACAATGACCTTAAAAGTAGCTTGTCTGAAGTGATAGAGGTCATAAAAAGCAGAGCGAAGACTGAACTCCCCTCACATCTAGAAAGCCCTTATGTTGCTTCTATTTTAAGTTCACAATAATCACTACAGTGCAGCAGCACCAGAAGTACAACCCCAGCTCCAGAGCAAGAGTCTGGTGCCCAGGACCAAGAGAGTGACCAGACCTGTGATATCATGGGAAAGATCAAAACAAGGACAGCCTCTCCTATTCCTGCTGGGCATAGTTGCTTCCCCAAGAGCTATAGGTATTTCTAGAAACTAACACAAGGATAATACCCCCAGTGACCAGTGTTGAAGGAGAGAAAAATGTGGAGTAAATGAAAATATGATGTGGGAGAGAGGAGAAACCTGACACTCGATAAACAAAGACACTTCTCTGGTAAGTGAAAAATTTACAAAGTCAGGAAGCTTCTTACTCCATTTCACTGTGACAGAGTTCATCAGGCTTGTGTGCCCCACTTTGCAGTTGTAAACTTCTCCGCTCTGAAGAACTGTTTCAAGCATCACCAGGGTCTGGTAGGTACAGTCTCCATTCTGGATCAAGCCTGTGGAAATCACCCCAGTCTCCTCTTCCTGGCCCTTCTGGAACCACTTGACTTCAGTGTTGCCTGGATAGAAACCACTCACAGAACAGACCAGGAGGTTGCGGTGCTGCAGGGGCTTTGGAGGATATCTTAATCACCTTAGGCTGAACTGGGAGAAAAAAAGGTAGAGGGAGTAAGTGAGGAAGACAGAGTATGTCTCCTTGGTTGGCTGTTCTCTGCCTCTCTCCAAACTCAGGCTTCATCGCGGGCTAGCCTGTATCAAAGCTGGCCAAGTGGCTTCCCAGTGTCCTGAGCCTTAAATTTAATCCTTTTAGCGGGGACCCATTAGATTGAAAGATGTTGAGGAAAATTGTGTTTGTTTGTTTTTCAAGGCTTTAAACTATTATTCATTGCTAAAGTGTGTTTACAAATCTTTGAAAACATATAGTATATAAATTAAGAGTGTGGTTTCTGAAACCAGATTGTCTGGTTCAAATCTAGGCTCTGCTTCTTGCTGGTTGATTCTGGAGGAGCTTTTCAATTCTTCCATGCCTCAACTTTCTCACCTATGGGAGATTATAAGACTAATTTACCTCTTGGAGTTATGTGAGGATTCATGCACCTAAACTATGGAAAACAATAACTGACTGTAGACTTCAACTTATGGAAATGATTTATGATATTTTTTTATTCTGAGGAAAGAAAGATGATTTAAAACAATATGGATAGATTAGGGGACAGAGTATTGTAGATAAGGAGATGGATTATGTAACTTTAGGAATGTGACTAGATGCACTCACCCTTTTTAGAACACCACAGAAATGGCTTTGCCCTTGGAAGGAGGAATAGATGAGGGATTCTCTAACTCAGTATGTCAAGTCCCTATTAAGTCCCTATAAAAGCATGGATCGTAAAGGAGAAAGAAAGAAGTAAGGAAAGTTATTTTAAGAAACTCTTATGTTTACATTTAGCTCATCAATCCATCTCCTCTGCAAACAAGCATAACTATTATTAGAATTATCATTTTATAACTGTCTCTCCTTCTAGACTGACATTTGGGGACAGGATAGGATCTGGGACTCATTAATAAGTGTGCTTAAGTGCCTAGGAAAATCCCTGACGCTGGCAGACCCTCAATAAATACAATTATTTTAAAAGAAAGAAGAAGTAACCTAGAGACAACATTTTTTGCAATACCACAATATGATAGGTGTATGATGGATTATATATAATTATCAAAAAGTTTGCAATATATTTCATTAAATAAAAATTCAAATTCTTAACATAAGAATAATTCTTAACATAAGAATAATTCTTAACATAAGAATAATTTTCAAAATCAAAATATAAACTAGAGAAAATGCTGAACCAAATATCAGCAAAGTGTCGATAGTCTTACTGTACAGAGAACCCATAAAAGCACCAAAAATATTAAGACCCCAGAAGTTACAGAAAATAGATAGCTGTCCATATCTATGATATACATTAAATAATTCTTAGAGCAGTAATAACAATTGGCAAAAAAATGTGAAAAATGTTCAAGAGTCTCAAAAAACAAAGAAATATAAATTAAAAATTTTAAAGATACACATTTTCAACATTTTGGGAATATTGTCAAAAAGATTAACAAAAGGGAATATGATATAAGTTGTGTTATGACTATAAAAAGAAATAACATATAACTATTTAAATATTGTTAACATTATTATAAAATTAGTAGCAATATGTTAACAAAATTTTAATTCAAGAAGCTGGTTTCACAATCATCTCAACTATGTAAAAATAGCGTCCTTAGAAAAGCATAAGTCTTTTTTTTTTTTTGAGTTGGAGTCTCACTCTGTCTCCCAGAGTGCAGTGGCCACTCCGGGCCACCGTAGCCTCGAGCAGCTGGTCTCCGGAGATCCTTCCGCCTCAGCCTTCCAAGTAAGCTGGAACTACACGCGTGTGCTACCACACCTGGCTAATTTTTGATTTATTGTAGAGATGAGGTCTCGCCAAGTTGCCCAGGTGGGTCTCAAATCCGCAGGCTCAGGCAATCCACTCACCTCGGCCTCCCAAAGTTCTGGGATTACAGGCTGAGCCACCGAGCCCGGCCGAAAAGCGTAAGTCTTAAAGGAGAAGAAAGAAGGAAAATCATTCATTTAAACAAGTTCTTACACTAAAGTATAAGATATAAAATGATCATTTTATAACTGTCACCCCTTTAAGCACACTAAGAAAATAGAAAAAATAGCAAGAAATTTAGACTGAAAAGAAGCCTTAGAAAAGTCAGAGGTTCTCTGAGGTCCCCTCACCTCCCTTAAAAATCAGTCTGCTCTTTTCTCTATGAAATGTGAATGCAAACAAACACCACGCTTTTTTATTTCAGAGAATGCAGAATCATGAAGGTGTGTGCCAAGCACAAGCTGTGACCAGTCTGCTCACGTCATCCCAAATCTTCCACAATCCTCATCTCTTCTTTACCCCGACCTTCATGCAGCTGTAGACATCATAAATTTCTCTTCCCCTGCAATCAAGGTCTCCTCCTTCTCCAGCCCCTGTGCCACCACTCCCACCTCCCCTGCATCCCACCTCTCCTACAGCCACTACCAAGTTGAAGGCAGCTCCTGCATCCCTTCCCACAACGGCCACACAAAACAAAATCCGCACTTTCTCCGACAATACACACTCTCACATATGCCTCATAACTTCTACTCACATCACAATTCTAAAGGCTCAGAGCTGGCTTACTCTCTCTCTCTGTTTCTCTCTCTCTCTCTCTCTCTCTCTCTCTCTCTCACACACACACA
>NW_007256299.1:128295-159820 GCF_000164805.1 Carlito syrichta
TGCCTGGAGGTTTATGATAAGCAAAACTGGACACACGCACACACACACACACACACACACACACACACACACACACACACTCCCTGCTGTCAGAGACACTGTTCCCCCACTCATCCTCCCCACACACTTGGCCACTGCACCAGGAAACTATCAATAACCTCATAGTTGTATGGGCAACTGTCCACCACTGCCCTCATCTTCTCCAGTCTGTCGTTCTGCTTGTTCCATTCCTTGGTTTCTGGCCACCCCAGCTCAGTCTCTGCCTGTAACTCCCCCATGTCACTGTCAAAATGCACAATCTCCTCCCAGAATTGGATATATCTCTCCACAAATTGCACCCACTCTGTCCAGTTGGTGCAATAGCACACAGCCTTATGTTGCTCCATAAAACGTGCTGTGTGGAAACACAATCAGGTCACACATGCGACCTCCTGGGAAGACACTGACTGCCACAGTCACAGTTAGGGGTTTCATGGGCAGGGGATCTGGCATGAAGACACCTTGACTGGCCCCACTTGCAGCTTTCAATTACCAGCACCCCATGGGTTTGTCTTTCATATGCCTAAGGTGGAGGCATGCAGGGGCTGGGGTAGGGGGGTAGGCGGGTGGGTGGTGCGGGGAGGTAGCTTTTCTTATTCCAAGTTTTTGGGGATCTACTACCCAATTTTGAGCTGAACTGCAGACCTCCTGTGCTGGAGGAGAAAAGAGGATCAGCTCATCACCAGGCCTGCATTGCCACCTCCTCCTTCCAACCTTTTCATCTCAAATTCTTTACCCAATCCTTAAACACTACCCAGCACTTTCATTTTCTAAATATTGCCTTTCTGCTGACCATGAACCTGGCCTGTGTTGTCTCCTGGGAATCCAAACAAGAAAAAACCTACACCTCCTCTGCGCTTGTGGAACTCCAGGTGTAGTGAAAGTGATGAGCAAAATACAAAACATAAGAATTTATGCAAGACAGGTCAGGTGCCTGGGTTCATGCCTGTAATTGCAGCACTTTGGAAGAACCAGACCTGAGTATTGCTTGAGCCCAGTTATTTGACACCAGCCTAGGCAAAAAGGCAGAAAAAAATTAGCTGGCTGTGGTGGCACACACCTGAAGTCCCAGCTCCTTGAGAGGCTGAGTCTGCAATAAGCCAGTGGTCCTGCCACTGCACTCCAGTCTGAGCACAGAGTAAGACTCAACTAAAAAAACATTATACAGGAATGAGAATGTCAAAAGAAAAGTGTGGAGTTCAGCAACAGAGAGTAATAGGATGATCTAAATTATATTAAAGTGACAAAGAAGGATTCTCTGAAAAGTGACAGTTAAGATGTGATATGATGGGTTAAGGTGCTGTGAGCCAGTGTCAGAGTGGAGTGTGTATGTACATGATTAGACAAAAAGGGAGACACATTTTTAGGTAAGCATAATATCATGTGCAAAACCTTGAAATAATTGATGAACTTCAAGAAACTTGAAGAAAGTTCACTGCAGCACAGAGTGAGGGGAAGGAGGGTAAAAGATTAGACTGGAGAAATCACAAGAAGGTGAGTACAGGCCTACAAACCATTTTTTTTTTTTTTTTGTATTTCTAAATCCAGAAAGCTCAGAAATGCAGGTTTATTTTTAATGTGGCAAATATGACTTGATGAGGTAAGGAGTAAAAATAGTCTCAGAGTCCCTATCAGTGAAAAGTGCTTCTGTAGTTTCAGCACGGATAATTATACAAACTCTGACAATTAAGATGGCAAACTCATCCTAGAAAAACTACTACATATCTCATTTCTGAATATCTTTATGGTCACCTTTGAAGTACTCCCCTTGGGAAGCTATGCACTGATGCCAGCACCTAGTCTACCCGTCAAAGCAGTTTTGGAAGTCTGTCTAGGATGGCCATCAGAGCCATCATTGCATTACCCTTGATGTCCTGAATGTCATCAAAATGCTTTCTTTTCAACACTTCCTTTATCTTTGGATAAGTAAAAAAGTCATCGGGGATCAGATCAGGTGAGAAGGGAGGGTATTCCAATACAGTTATTTGTTTAGTGGCTAAAAACTCCCTCACAGATTGTGCTATGTGAGCTGGTGCATGGTCCTGACGCGAGAGCCATGAGTCACTGGCAAAAAGTTCAAGTCGTTTTCCTCTAACTTTTTCCCGCAACCTTTCCAGCACTTCCAAATAGTAAACTTGGCTAACTGTTTGTCCAGTTGGTACAATTTCATAATGAACAATCCTTGTGATATCAAAAAAAGTTAGCAACATCATTTGGACTCAATTTGAACTGACAGAACTTTTTGGTCATGGAGAATTGACTGACTTCCATTGTGCACTTCAATGCTTTGTTTCAGCGTCATCTTGGTAAACTTATCTTTCATCACCAGTAATAACACGACCCAAACCACTGTCTTGCCTTTCCAAAAGGTCTTAGCAAACTTCGACTCTCCTTTGTTTTTATCCATCAGTGAATTCCTTTGGGACCATTTTTGCACACGCCTTTCTTATTCCAAGATTCTCAGTTAAGATCTCCTGTTTCTCTATTGATGTTTATCTGGACTGTTATGCTTCTCACAGTCAGCTGACAATTTTGATGCACAATTCGATGAATTTTGCCATCTTTTCATCTGTTCTGCTTGTTACTGGCCATCCTGACCTCTCTTCATCAGTGATGCTTTTTCTCCCCTCAGAAGAATGTTTAATTCACTTGAACACTGCTGTTTTCTTCATGGCATTATCCTCATAAACTTGGACTAACATGTCCCTGATTTCACTTCCACTCTTGCCAAATTTAACAAGAAATTTAATGTTTGTTCATTACTCTAATTCAAGTTCTGACATTCTTACAACGGCACACAAAAACACACCAAAACAATAGTGAACTCCAATCAGCAAGACAGGACCACACATCGACACAAACACAGCTGTGAGACACTGATATTCCAAGGTTATGAAACCTTACAGAGTTGTTTGTACAGTGCTGCCAACATAAGTGCACAGTGGCCAGTTGATGACATAGTTAGACCTCGTATATACATACATATAAATGTATAGAGATATATATCATATACTGTATATTTTTCCTATTTTTGACTTTAATGCAACTGTGAAAATGTTAAAAAGAGTTAAAGAATAATCTCTGCAGTTTACAGTGCAATAAGTCAACTAGAAGCAGCTACTATGTGCCTTTCTCACATAGAGGAACCAAAGTACAGAGAGAATTTCAACACTCTAAGCAGGATGACCCACAGTGTTTCCCAGGATTCACCAGAAAAGCAAGGGGGACCCATAGAAATTAGAGAAGAGTGAAATCAGACAGCCTACTGAGCCAGATTCAACATGGTGCACTGAGAGTCTCCCCAGAGGGGTGAAGGGTGAATGAATAAGTGAGAAATCCCCAGAACCTCACACTCTGTCGTGAACCCTTGCAATCTGAGTCAAGGGAGATCCTCCGACACGGACACCCTACCCCCACTCCAAAGCCCCCAGACCAACATAGAGTCCCAATGGCAACTGTGCAGAGCAATTGCCCACGCCTATGAAGAATCCCTCAGGTCACTGATCCTTGGGTTGTTTAGCACGAGTAACCGCCACCCATCAAAGAGGGAGGTTTAAGCACTCTTCTGAGAATGACAAACCTTTATGACTGCTGTATCCGCTGCCGCTGCTGCCTCTGGGCCAAACAGAAGGAGGGGAACAGTCAGCAAAGTGGTATGGTGCATCCCCAGCTTGCGATACGTTGGGATGTCCCCACCCTCCCCCACCTCGACTGCTTCCCTTCATTTAACAGACTGCCTTCTACCGGCTCATAAGAGACTTCGGGTGTCCCATAACTGCCTAGACGCTGCTGCAGAGAGCCACCGCCCCTCATGAAGGCTAGCTGCTGGACCTATTAGGCCCTCTGCAGCGGCCATTTGCAGCTGCTGTAGCTCCCTCCTCCTGTCGCCCAGGGCCAGGGAGGGAACGGTAGCACCAGGCATTTGCCAGCACACCTCCTCAATGCAGGTTGTGAAGCTGAAATAAACGGAGCAGCAAGCTGACAGGGTGCCCCTCACCCTTTCCTATCTCAGCTGCTTCTCCTCAGACGGAGGTCACCTGCTTCAGGCCCCTCAAGGAGCGAGGAGGACCCCGCATCCACCTGATCACTGCAACCAAGCCCTGGTGGTCTTCTGATAATATCAGTGAGGTGCAGCAATTTACCCGCCCTGACTTTAAGCGCCATCTACGCCCTGCGGCCTGAACTACACCACCTAACAACAGCTTCATATCACAACCAGCATTGTCAGAGACCATCACTTCAGTACCCTAGCTGAAACCAAGGGTGAAAAAGCCATTATTATTTTGCATAAATTTAGAATTACATGAAAAAAAAATCTGTCCTTGAAAATCTTGGTCCTACATAAGACGCATTTTCTAGGAATCTGGTCTCAGTGCAGAGCTATTTTTCCCACAATATTAATGTCAGAACCAAGACTTACTGATTTATTTGCCTAACCAATCAGTCACTAACTCATATAATTTATCTTTCACATCATTTTCCTTCTTAATTTCTCTGCCACTGGTCCACAATTAATTCAAAGAAATAAACTACAGATGGTAGAAACCCCCCCACCCCCGTTAGTCCTGTGAAGAGGAATAACCGTCCAACTGATTCATTTTCCTTCAGTCTCTTAGCCCAACAATAGGAGGGAGACTAAAAAATTTTAAGAAACAAAAAATGAAATTCTCGTTTGGAGGGTGGGTCCCTTGTACCCTTGTAGTACAAGCTTCTCCGGAAAAGTAAGTGCTCTAGGAACTCATCACTATAAGTGTACCAGCTAGTATTTTTGTGAAAGGCTGCATTTGGCTTCAGTGAATTTTTTTTTAAGATCCTTTCAAGGCTTCTGCCTCTTTCATGTGGGTAATTTATGAGCACACCCGCCCACACAGCACTAAGTGTTCAGCAGTTTTTGACCAAAAACACTATGAACCCCGTTCCCCATTATCCCTACTCATTCAATCTGGCTCCAGTGACTTTTTTGTTTGTTTCCTGAAAAAAGTCCTCAAAGGGAAATGTGGAAGAGGTGAAACAAAAAAACAGCAGATGCACTAAAAGGCATCAAAATTGACTAGTTCAAAAACTATTTTGAGCAATGGAAAAAGCATCTCAGTAGGTGTATTGCAGCAAACAAAGTACTTAGAGGGTAACAAGTTTAAACATAAAAGAATACTCAATTTTTAACAAATAAATTCTAAATTTTGGAGAGATCCCCCTCAAATAGGTACACATCAAGTTACCAGACTTGGTCAGATGTAGAACTCTCACTTCTATAGTCAACTCCCCTCAAATGAGGAAAAACTAAGACGATTACGTTCTCAAACAGACAGTTTACAAAAATGAGCAGATCCCGAAAGTTTGAGTAGAAACTTTCTTCACAAAGCTCCCTTTGCCCTTTAAAAATGACAGTGGAAAGTAGAGCACTCTGGATCAGACAAGGTAGATTTTCTTATTTACATATTTTAAGTACCTTCCTTACAGATGAGGAAGTTAAAAAATAAAAAATATATGAAGTTGCTGTCACTATAACTTGCACGGTTAGCATTATAGTCCATGCTCACATGCCCAATTTAGGCCAGGTGTACCAATTAAAATAAATACATAATGCCAAGTTAAATAAAATTTATTTATTAAAATAAATAAAATAATGTCAAATTAAATTTGGATTTCAAATATAGTATTGTGTTTATGTGATTTTAGCAGTCCTAAGATTTGGCAGTCTTAGACCAATTTGCTAATAAAATCTTAGAAGAAGGAGTAAATTCCTACTCCTTTGTGTTTGTTCTTCAACATATATCCATGATAACCTGCTCATAGTGTGAACCCATATAGATCTTTTCAAATAATAAGTGCAAAATAATTTAGAGTTTCTCCTATATATTTGGACTGAAATCTTTTTCATCTCCCCCACCTTAAGATATACATGGTATATGTGAACATCAGAAGCTTGATTAATAAATCAAACCCTGTATAGTTACTATGTATTAATGATGATAAAAGCTCAGACTCTAGAATCAGAAAATCTAAATTGAAACATGATCTCTTCTACTTGGGTCAGTTTAACATCTGTAATCCCTTTCCCCTTATCTGTACAATAGATTTAATAAACACGTATTCCTAACAGTATTATTGTTAAGCATAAAATTAAGAAATGGCCCTTCTTAGTGCTGATCATTTGATAAGCACACTAACATATTATCATTTGATTTTTATTATCCCTATAAAGGTAAACTCACACTGACTTTCTATTCCTTAAATCCCAAAGCAAATATCTTCATCATGATTTGGCATTGTCTTCTGTTAATTGTATCACTAATTATCAGTTTTACCATGTAAGGGACAATCTTTCTATTGGTTTATGTATAATAAAAATAAAACACAAAATGGGTATAATGACATAAAAAGAGAGGAACTTTCTACATGCTCAGATATATACTGCAATAGTTTCTAACAATAATTATGTGACAACAGATAGTTTACTTAAACCCTTCGAATTTTAGATTCTGCAGATATATATTTTTTAAATGCTACAGATAGGATAGTTATTAGAATTGCATACTGAAATTTCTAGGCCTGCACATAGCCACTACAAAATACTACAATGCTCCAAGATGATAGAGAGCAGATAGTTTTGTTCATCACTCCATTCTCATCACCTACAATGATGAATAGTTTATTCTAAGTCACTAATAAATATTGATTGTATGAATTAATGATCTGTTGTATAGCTAGTCACCACTGTATACAAGGACTCTCTAGTGCTTCCTTGCAAATGACTGAGCAGCTCTCTGTGGTTCACAGGTACCTGGCTTCTTTTCAGCCTCTTTATTCTTTCTTTTTAGATCCAGTTGGGTCCCTGACAACAAAACAGCATTCCCTGAGGCCCACTACTAAAAAAGTCAGCTGTAATTCAGCTTTCACTTTTTCAGTTCCCATACCTCAAATAGTCTAGTTAAGTTTCCACAGAGTATACTTTAGTGACAGAAACATCAAATCAACCACACCCACTGCCCCTTTTTCTGTCATGTTCTCACTTCATCTACCTTTTAGTGGTGCTCCCTACTACCGGCCCTGTTCTATCTCCCCTGTTCTATATCCCTTGAACACTCATCCCTTAGTTCTTCACCTGGCTGTCTTCTCTTCAGTCTTGTCTCAGCTAAATGTCACTTTCTCAGGGACCGCTTCCTAACCACTAAAGCTGAAGTTGAGTGAATCCAGTTCTCTCTGTTCTTTCACCCTGATGTCCTTTCTTCAGAGCACTCGTGGTTCTATGAAATTTTCTTCTTTGTTAAATATTTGTTGATTATGGTTGGTCACCTCTGCTATTAGGTAAGTTCCGTCAGAGTATGTTCTTTTTTATCTTATTTAAATACAACTCACTAAGCCTAGAAAGGAGCCCAATACACAACAGGCACCAAAGAAAATATTTGTGGTCTAAATGTATACAACAGGGTTCAGAAAATTTGTCACTATGGGAATCTTAAAAAACAAGAAGGGGCCTAAGCTCCATTATTCTGATGACACATTATATTCTTTCCGTTCTCTGTGAGAAATTCAGGCAAACTTCCACTGTGTTGTTCTTCTAGTTCAAAGAAAAAATTGCAGATAAGATAACAGGATTTTAGGAAAGAGAATTTTTTTTTTAATTTTATGTCTTCAGTATGTCTCATAGTGCTGAAAGTCTGTGTAAGCTTTAGGAATTTTCAGAAATGATTATGGCACAGCTGGAGAAAGAAATAGGAAACTAGAGATAGAGGTAAACAGACATAGCTAATTAATAAAAACAGAAGGAGGCATGATGCATGAACCAACAAAATTTGGGACATGACCACAGTAGGACAATGAGTTCCCTTGACTTGCTCACTGTCTTACAGCCCTATGGGATGTTGACAACCTTTGCATTGTCTCTGTAATTCCACTCAGGGTATACTGCTTGAGCTATATAAAATTGCTGATATTTGACTATTTTTGACTGATGAAAGTAGAATTTCATATAGTTTACCCTGTGCTAGTTAAATCCTTTCTTGTAAGTTCAAAACAGATCATGTAGTAGATGTGGGATGCACTACCATAGAGAGGTTCAAAATAGATTCATAATGAACATTAACCTGTGCAAGGTATTTGGAGGATGCCTTAGGTTCCTTGAGGCACCAAGAATACCCCATAAATGTTCCTTATCTGTAGGGTCATTCCAAGCCTAGTGTGCTTGGTGTTAGCTCAAGGGCATTTTCTTCAGGAAGAAGAAAACATTACCCCAGCTTCTATCAGAGAACTTCCAGTACAGGGTTGTACACATTATAAACAATGTACATCAGGGAGCAAAGAAAAAGAAGAATGGTGGAAGACTCTTGGTACATATTCATTCATTTGGAGAGGTATTAATTCCACAGATTCTTTTGAAGACACACAGACTCTTCTATGAGAGATCCCTCAAATTACTTTTGACCTCCCACAAATTTTTAGGGAAACCCTCCTTTTTGTGGCATAACTAAACATAATGAAGGCAAGTGCTATGTGGTGTATTATTTTAACATTCTTATTTTTTTTTTTTAGTTGGAGTCTCACTCTGTCACCCAGACTGGAGTGAAGTGGCTGCTTCCGGCCACCGCAGCCTCGACCTACTGGGCTCCGGCGATCCTTCCGCCTCAGCCTTCCAAGTAGCCGGAATTACAGGCATGCGCTACCACGCCCGGCTGATTTTTTGATTTATTGTAGAGATGAGGTCTCGCTGCCCAGGAGGGTCTCGAACCCACGGGCTCAGGCAATCCACTTACCTCAGCCTCCCAAAGGCTCGGGATTACAGGCTGAGCCACCGAGCCCGGCCATTTTTTTTTTATTTTAAAGATGTGGGGAACAATTCAGGGTTAGGTATACAAACATTGATTATGCAGGTACCCTTGTTTGTGAGATGTGCACCTCCCTCCCCTAGCAGTTTTCCTCAACTGGCCATCCCACACCTGACAGTTTCCCACTACTGACAATCCATTTCTTACAGTATTATAATAATTATTCAAGGTCTGCTTATGAGTGAAAGCATATGGTACACTGTTCTTTGTTTCTGTGATAGATCACTGAGTATGATAGACTCTAAATCCATGAAAGTTGCTGCGAAGTCCTTAAGTTTGTCCTTCTTTATGACTGCACAATATTCCATTGTGTATATGTACCACAATTTTTTTATCCAGTCCAGCTTCGATGGACAACATGGTTGGTTTCATATTTTTGCTATTATGAATAGAGAGGCAACAAACATATGTGTACAGGTATCTTTTTTGTAGAATGATTTGAGTTCCTACAGATGTATTTCCAATAGGTGAATTGCTGGGTCATATGGAAGGTCAATTTCTAGTTCTTTCAGAAATCACCACACTGTCTTCCAAAGAGGTTGCACTAGTTTGCATTCCCACCAGCAGTGTAGAAGCATTCCTTTCTCTCTGCATCCTCCTCAGCATCTGTTGTTGTTTGTTTTATTAATGATGGCCATTCTTACTGGGGTTAGGCGGTATCTCAATGGGGTTTTGATTTGCATTTATCTGATGATGAGTGAGACTGAGTACTTTTTCTTGTGTCTGTTGGCTGCCAGTATATCTTCTTTTGAGAAGTGTCCATTCATATCTTTTGCTCACTTTTTAATGGGGGTGTTGTTTTTTTTTACTTTCAGAGCATTTGACTTCCTTGTAGGTCCTAGATGTTAGGCCTTTGTGAGATATAGAGTTGGTAAATATTTTTTCCCATTCTGTGAGCTATCTCCCTGCTCTCTTGATGGTTTATTTGCTTTGCAGAAAATCATTAGTTTTATGAGGTCCCACTTGTCTATCTTATTTCTTAAGGTGTGGGCATTTAGGATTCTGAATAGGAATTGGTTACCAGTTACAATTTCCATAACAGTGTCTCTGATGTTTTCTAAGATTCTTATAGCTTGAGACTTTATGTTTAGGTCTTTGATCTATTTAGAGTTAATTTTTGTGTATAGTGATAGGAAGGGGTCCTGTTTCAATCTTCTGCATGTGATCAACCAGTTTTCCCAGCTGAATAGTTTTTCCTCTCCCCAGTGGTTGTTGTTGAAGGCTTTGTCAAAGATAAGTTGGTTGAGAAATAGAGGCTTTGCTTCCAGAATCTCTATCCTGTTCCATTGGTCTATGTGCCTGTTCTTGTACCAATACCAGACTGTTTTGATTACTGTAACCTTATAGCAAAGTTTGATCTGGAAGTGTGATACCTCCTTCTTTATTTCTTTTGCTAAGGATTGTTTTGTCTATTCATGGTCATTTATGTTTCCATATGAATTTCTGTATTGTCATTTCAGGTCTGAGAAGAATGATGTTGGTAACTTAATAGGTACTGCATTGAATCTGTAGATTGTCTTTGGTAGGATGGACATCTTAACAATGTTGATTTTTGCTATTCATGAGCATGAAATATTTATCCATTTGTTTGTGTCTTCTTGGATTTCTTTGAGCAGTGTTTTGTAGTTCTCATTGTAAAGGCCTCTCACTTCTTTGGTTAGGAAGATGCCGGGGTATTTCATTATTTTTGTGGCTTTTGTGAATGGGATTGAGCTTTTAATTTGGGTCTCTGCCTGCTTGGGTCTCTGTCTGCTTGTTGTTGGCATATAGGAACGCAACTGTCTTTTGCATATTTATTTTGTGCCCTGAGTCTGCCAAAGTTCTTTATCAGTGTAATAAGGTTTTTGACAGATTCTCATGGATTTTCAAGGTATAGGATCATATCATCAGCAAAGAGGGATAACTTTATTTCCTCTTTTCCTATTTGGATATCCCTGATTTTCTTCCCTTGTCTAATTGCCTGAGTTAGGACTTCCAAAACAATGTTTAACAAGAGGGGTGAGAGTGGGCAGCCTTGTCTTGTTCCAGTTTTCCGGGGAAATGTTTCCAGTTTCTGTCCATTTTGCAGGATGTTAGCTGTGGGTTTATTGTAGATGGCACTTGCTATTTGCAGGTATGCTCTTTTTATACCTAGATGTTTGAGGATTTTTATCAAGAAGGGATCCTGGATTATTGTTATCAAGAGGTTTTTCTGCACCTAGTGCTATAATCATGTGGTTCTTGTTTTTACATCTGTTAATGTATATAATTACATTTATGGTCTTACGAAATGTAGAACCAGTCCTGCATCCTAGGGATGAAGCCTACTTGGTCATGGTGGATGATTTTTGAGATGTGTTTTTGCATCCAATTTGTTAGAATCTTGTTGAGAATTTTTGCATATGTTCATAAGGGATATTGGCCTGTAGTTCTCTTTTTTTGTTGGATCTTTACCCGGCTTGGGTATCAGTGTGATGTTAGCTTTGTAAAATGATTTGGGGAGAATTCCATCCTTCTCAATTGCCTGGAATGCTTTCAATAGGATTGATATCACTTCCTCCTTGTCTGTTTTGTGGAATTCTGCTGGACAGTCATCCTGCCCAGGACTTTTTTTGGTAAGTAGTTTTCTTATGACAGAGTCAATTTCCTGGGTTGTTATTGGTCTATTTAGCATCTCAATGTCTTCTTGTTTCAACCTGGGGAGGTTGTATGATGCCAGAAAGTCCTCCATTTAGGTTGTCAAGTTTGTTTCCATTTAGGTGTACCCAGTAATCTCTGATAATCTTTTGTGTTTCCTGGAATCTGTTCTGATTTGATCTTTTGTATTTCTGATTATGTTTATTTGGGATTTTTCTCTCTTTTTCTTGGTCATTCTGGCTAGGGATCCATCAATTTTGTTAATTCTTTCAAAGAAACACCTTTTTGTTTTGTTGATGTTTTCTATGATATTTTTGTCTTCTATGTCCCATATTTGGGTTCTTAGTTTTGTGATTTGGAATCTTCTACTAAAGTTGGGGTTTTGGTGGTCTTCTCTTTCCAGCTCCCTTAGATGATTTGTTAGGCTCTCCACTTGTGATCTTTCTGTTTTGTTGATATGTGCTCAGAGAGATATAAATTCCCTCCTTAGAACTGATGTCATGGCATCACAGAGGTTTTGGTAATATGTTTCTTCATTTTCATTTGTTTCCAGGAATCTTTTAATTTCTGCTTTGGTTTCAGTGTTGAGCCAGTAGTTGTTCAGCACCTTGCTGTTTAGTGTCCATGTCTTTGTGGACTTTGGGGAAATGTTGTTGGTGTTGATATTTATTTTTATTCCACTGTGGTCTGAGAATGTGCATAGCAAGATTTCAACCTTATAGAAATTGTTTATGCTTGATTTATGACCAAGGATGTGATCGATCTTGGAGTACATTCCATGTGGTGATGAGTAGAATAAATTTTCTGTGGTTGTTGGGTGAAATAATCTGTAGGTATCTATTAAGTCCATTTGGTCGAGTGTCAAGTTTAGGTTTTGGATCTCCTTGTTGATTGTTTGCCTAGATGATCTATCTAGTGCTGTCAGTGGGGTATTCGAGTCCCCTGCTATAATAGTGTTAGAATCAACTTCCTTTTTTAGTTTACTTAGTAGTTGCTTTATAAATTCTGATGCTCCTCTGTTGGGTGCATATATGTTTAGGATGTATATTTCTTGTTGATGGATTGAACCTTTTATCATTATGTAGTGTCCTTTTGCATCTTTTAAAATTTTTGATAGCTTAAAGGTTGCTTTTTCTGATATTAAGATCGCAACTCCTGCCTTCTTTTGTGGTTCATCTTCCTGGAAACTCATTTTCCAATCTTTAATTTTGAGTCTGTGTACATTCCTTGTAGTGAGATTAGTCTCTTGGATGCAGCAAATAATTGGTTCATGCTTTCTTTTTTTTAAAAAAAATTATTTATTTATTATAAAGATGTAGGGTACAATTCAGGGCTAGGTACACAAACAATGATCATGCAGGTACTCTTGTTGATGAGGTATGCCCCTCACTCCCCTAGCAATTTTCCCCAACTGCCAGTCCCACCCCTCTTCCCCTGAGAGTTTTCCACTACTGCCAATTGCTTTCTTATAGCATTATAATTTTTCAAGTTCACCTTATGAGTGAGAATATATGGGACTCAGTTCTTTGTTTTTGTGATAAATCACTGAGTATGATCGACTCCAAATCCATCCAATTTGCTGCAAAGTTCATATATTTGTCTTTCTTTATGGCTGCATAATATTCCATTGTGTATATGCACCACATTTTTTTAATCCAGTCCAGCTTCGATGGGCAACACAGTTGGTTCCATGTTTTTGCTATTGTGAATAGAGCTGTAACAAACATACGCGTGCAGGTATCTTTTTTGTAGAATGATTTGAGTTCCTCCAGGCATATTCCCAATAGGGGAATTGCTGGGTCATATATAAGGTCAATTTCTAGTTCCTTCAGAAATCACCACACTGTCTTCCAAAGAGGGTATATCGGTCTGCATTCCCACCAGCAGTGTAGTCATGTTCCTTTTTCTCCACATCCTCACCAGCATCTGTTGTTATAAAAGCAGGAACCACATGATTATCTCATTAGATGCAGAAAAAGATTTTGATAAAATCCAGCATCCCTTCTTGAGAAAAACAATCAAGCATCTAGGTATAGAAGAAACATACCTCAAAATAGTAAGTGCCATCTACGACAAACCCACAGCTAGCATATTGCTAAATAGTCAGAAACTAGACTCATTTTCCCTGAAAACTGGAACAAGACAAGGTTGTTTACTCTCATCCCTTTTGTTCAATATTGTGCTGGAAGTCCTAGCTCAGGCAATTAGACAAGAGAAGGAAATCAGGGATACCCAAATAGGAAAAGAGTAAGTCAAGTTATCCCTCTTTGCTGATTATATGAGCCTATACCTTGAAAATCCAAGTGAATGTGTCAAAACCCTGCTTGCACTTATAAAGGACTTTGGGAAGTCTCAGGGTACAAAATAAATGAGCAAAAGACAGCTGCATTTCTCTACACCAACAACAAGCAGGCAGAGACCCAAATAAAAAGCACAATCCCATTCAAAATAGCCACCAAAAAAATGAAATACCTCAGCATCTTCCCAACCAAAGAAGTGAAGACCTTTACAATGAGAACTACAAAACACTGCTGAAAGAAATCCAAGAAGACACAAACAAATGGAAAAATATTTCATGCTCATGGATAGAAAGAATCAACATTGTTAAAATGTCCATCCTACCAAAGACAATCTATAGATTCAATGCAATGCCCATTAAGGTACCAACATCATTCTTCTCTGACCTGGAAATGACAATACAGAAATTTATATGGAAACTTAAATGATCACGAATAGTCAAAACTATCCTTGGTTCATGGTTTCTTATCCAGTTTGCCTTTCTGTGTCTTTTCAGTGGTGCATTTAGTCCATTCACATTCAGGCTTATTATTGAAATGTGATTGTTATCCCTGTCATGAGGTTCTTAAAATGTTTTTTCTTTGTTTGTTTGTTTTCTTTTGGCTTTGGTGTTGTTGCATGTGTGTGTTTTCAAGTTTCTTGTTGTACTGTATTCTCTGTTGATTCTGTGCTCTGCTGTTCTCTTGAGAAGTGTGTGGTCATTCATTTTCTTCTTTCTTCTGTACTTAATACGTTTTTAAGTGTCTCCTATAGAGCTGGTCTAGAAGCTGCATACTGTCTTAGGGATTGGATGTCTGGGAAGGATTTTTAATTCTCCATCACTGATGAAGCTGAACTTGACTAGACAGAAAATTCTTGGTTCAAATTGTTTATCTTTGAGAGCTTTGAATATAGGTCTCCAGTACCTTCTTGCTTGTAGTATTTCTGCTGATGTGATCTGTTGCTATTCTGATTGGTTTTCCCTAGTAGGTAGTCTGACCTTTTCTTTTGCTGCTGTTAGTATTTTTTCTTTTGTTCATACTTTGTGTAATGAATTACTATGTATCTAGGGGTTGGTCTTATCTTTTGATGTCTTGTGGGATTTCTCTGAATTTCTTGTACTTGGCTGGTCACATCTCTGGTGAGATGGGGAAAGTTTTCTTGGATTGCTTCTGGAATACTTGCTACAATTTATTCTCTATTTCTCTTTCTTCTTCTAGGATACCAATCAGGCATAGGTTCAGCCTCTTAATATAATTGAACATCTCTTATGGCTTTGTTCTTTCTTTCTGAATCTTCTATCCATGTGTTTTACAAATTGGGTTAATTTCATGTTCTGGTCTTCAATTTCTGAGATTCTTTCTTCAGTTAGATTAATTCTGCTTTCCATGCTTGCCATCTTTTATTTATTTCCTGGATGAAATGTTTTATTGTCAAAATCTCTGTTACAAGTTATTTCAGTGTTGTATCTTTCTTGAGTCTTATTTATTCCTTGCATCCATTCCCTAATCCCTGTCGTATTCTGAGGCCAGTCATTGGTGGCTTCCATTGTTTGGGCACCAAGGTCTGATTTTTCAGGAGTTTTGTCTTTGGTATACTTGAAATTGCCTGTGATCTTCCTTTGGTTTTTCCTCCTTTGTGACACATCTCTTGTTTTTCTCTTTATTTCTGTTATTCAGTGTCAGTGCGAGAGGCTTTCCCATCTTATGTTTGCTCAGTCCTTTATTCTTCCCTGATCTGGGCTCTGGATTTGCTCTATTTTGAAATAGAATGGTGGATGGGAGGCTTTTTTGTCTCTTGTAGTTTTTGAAATTCTACTAAAGAAGGGGGTGGTGCGCTAGGATTCAGAAACTACTTGCAAATTACAATGTTCCCTGAGACCCTTTTCCCACCACCACTCTATATGATGATTCAAAGCAGAAACCATTGGAAAAAACAATTGAACACACACAGACACAGACGTATACACACACCCCAAAACAAACTGGATTAACAACAACGAGTAACAAAACAAACAACAACAACAAAAAGCCAAGAAAACTAAACACATACATACATGCCTAGCACAAAGTGAACAGAAAAGAAAAACAGAAAGATCAGAAAAAAAATCAATGAAAGGAATTCGGATCAAACCCTCACACATATTTACACACACCTTAAATTATAAAAAATGAAAATTAGAAACCCCAGAAGAACAAAAGAGCAAAACAAACTAATAACAACAACAAAATTGAAAGATGAATGCTCAATCATTCATATACCCACATAAACAGAAAACAACAAATAAAAGTAGAAAGAAACAGAAAAAGAAAAAAAATTGGGGGGAAGCAGATCAAACCCTCACATACATATTTGTGCACAAAGCAAAAATAATTTTAAAATAGATGAACTAGCAAACAATTTTTTAAAATAAAAAAATATTAAAATTTTTTTTTAAAAACCCTTCCCTTTGTGGCAGGCTCTGTAATTGTTCCTCTAATCAGGTCTCTCCTGCAGAGCACCTCTTTCACTCTTTCCTCAGTGTCCGAAGCAGAGAAAGAGGGCAGTGGGGGTGGGTAGGGCTGCAGTTTTCCTCTCCCCACTCTCCTATGGTCAGGAAGATCTCCTCCCGCGGGGAGTTGTATGGTTGTCTCTTACCCAGGTATGTACTCACAGGGGGTGTCCTAGCCAGGCATATCCTGGAATGGTGTTCTCCTATTGCAACTGACATCCAGGCTCTGCCTGGGTTTGTCCTTCTCAGTTGTGGCCCAGCTATGTGGGTCTGATGTTCAGAGGATTGCTGGAGGGGGGGTTGGGTCAGCCCCAGACTCACCACTGATCTCTTTGGAGTCCTTCCTCATCCTTTCTGACCACACCCTTTGTGCTGCAGCTGGATCAGCGTAGGGCATGGGGTGCCTAGAACTCAGCACTCGTCAGGTCCCTCCAAAGTTTGTGCTTTCAGGATATTCCCTCTGGGTCATGATCAATCCCTGAGTAGTTGATCCGCCAGTCACAGAGATCAGGTCTGTTGTTCTGTGGTGAACGAGTTGGAGCACTTTCCTGCCCCACCTACAAGATGGTAGTGGAATTCCTCTCCTGTCCTCCTCCATGGGACTTTGCCTCTGGACTCCCTCGGCAGCCCTTGCTGCCAGTGCCCTGCCAGGCACTGAAGTGGTGAGGCAAAACCTGGACCTGGCAGTGTCTCCTGCCAATAGTGAAGGAGAGACCACTGCTTTTCACAGAAAAGCTTCTGTCTGTTTTTTAAAAATGGCACTTGGCTTCTGCCACCTCAGAAGAGCCAGGGACCAAGCAGTGTAGCTGCAGCACCAGCTATTGCACTAGGCACCTGGTCACTTGCTCTTGAGCCCTCACATAGACAGTCTCTCCCAACATTTTCTTCCCAGGGAGGGTTCTGCTGATTTTAAAAAAAAGAGAAAGAGAGAGAGAGAGAGAGAGAGAGAGAGAGAGAGAGAGAGAGAAAGAAAGAAAGAAAGAAAGAAAGAAAGAAAGAAAGAAAGAAAGAAAGAAAGAAAGAAAGAAAATGGCACTTGACTTCTGCATCCCAAGAATCATTAGGGTCCAAGTCCAGCAGATGTGGCACCAGCCACTGCACCAGCCACTGTACCCTGGCCGCTAGCTCCCTAGCCCTCACTCAGTCAGCCACTCACATGCCCACTTGTTCACCAGCACATACACAAAATTTTCCATACACTCACTCACCCGGGGACTTGCATCATCCAGCTGGCTCTGAGGCCATCTTCCCCCTCTCCCTTTCCATTAGCATTTCTATTCCAATTCAAGCACTTCCTTTAGCTCTTGTTTTAGGGTAGATCTGCTAGCATCAAATTCTATTGATTGTCCTTCCTCTAAGAATGTCCTGATAAAGTTTTTACTGAGCTTATATTCCTGGTACATATTCCTTTTCTTTCAGCAATTGAAATATCTTGTGCCACTGTTTTCAGGCCTTCATGATTTCTGATGAGAAATACACTATTATTTTATGTATTTTCTTCCTATGCATGAGATGTTATTTCCTTCTTGTTACTTTCAAGATTTTAAGGCATAAATTTCTATGGATTTGTCTTCTTTAGGGTTTACACAGCTTCTCAAATCTTTACATTTAAGTCTTTTGCCCAATTTGGGAAATAGTCAATATTTTTTCAAAAACTGCTTCAGCATCACCCATTTCTCATCTTCTGAGACTCCAATGATACAAATTTTATATTTTTTGTTATAGTGTCACAGATTCTTCAGTATGAAATAATAATAAATTTTACAAACATTTTACTAAAAGAGATTTAATAGAACTGTGAAAACTCAAAATGTACAATGTACTAAACCTGTCAACACAAATAATAAAGAGTTCTGTATCTAATAGAGAAAGTATGTCCATTTTGTAATCTCCAACAAAAAAACCCTAGGCTCATCTCATTTCAGTAAATATTTTTAAATATGTAAGAAAAAAATCACTAATTTTATGCAAGTTTCAAACCAATAAAACACTTGCAAACAAATTTTATTAGATCAGTTTTACCTTTATTTCAAAACCTGAAAAAAACCCTGCAACAAAAAGTAATTCACAGACCAATCATTCTCATGAATGTAGCTGCCAAATTCTTAAGAAAATGTTAGCAAATTAAATTCAATGATATATGAAAATGATACCCATTATCACCAAATGGAGTTTATTTTAGGATGGCAAGGCTGCTTGAACATTTGAAAATCAATTAATGTGATTTACTACATGCACTGAAGGAAGGAGAAAAAGCACATGAGAATCTTAAAAGAATAGTAAAATATCAATACAGGATTCATCATCTGGTCATAGTTTTTTAAAAATCTATTTGCAAACTTGTATAAAAAGGAAGTTCTTCAATCTGTGAAAAGACAGTTACCCTATAGCACACGAGTCTTAGTGGTGAAATATTTAAAACTTTCTCCTTGATATTTGGAATATTAAAGCAGTTAGGCAATTAAAGTGGCAAGAAAAATAAATAAAAGTTATAGGGATTGCAAAGGAGGCAAAATTGTCTCGTTTTATGCTCAACATGATCAGGTACTTAGAAAAAAATAATAAACATATATATAATAAGTTAATTTGAATAGTGTCAATAGATGTATACAATTTACATGTAATATATGTATACGCCCCATTGGGGGATGAAAATTCTAAGTATATTACAATACCAGTTCTTTCTAAATTAAACTAAGGTAATTCAGTAGAATACCACTTAAAAGTGAGGGCAAGTTTTTGTTGTTGTTGTTTGGTTGCTTGTTTTATTTTGTTCTTTTTGTTAATTTTGTCTACTACTAGGAGATGGCAGAATTGTATTTTTTTGAATCAGAGTCTTATTCTGTTGCCCAGGCTGGAGGGCAGTGGCACGTTCATGGCCACCGCAGCCTTGACCTGCTGGGCTAAGGCGATCCTTCTGCCTCAGTCTTCCAAGTAACTGGAACAACAACTGCACGTTACCATGCCCAGCTTATTTTTTACTTATTTGTAGAGATTAGGTCTCACCAAGTTGTCCAGGATGGTCTCGAACCTCAGAGTTTAGGCAATTCTCTCGCTCATCCTCCCAAAGTGCTGGGATTACAGGCTTGAGTCACCACACCCAGCTGGCGGGTTAGTGTTTAAAGTCCATATGTAAAATGCTAAGACCTTTGACTTAGCGAAGGAAAATTTTGAAAAATAGGAACAAAACTGGTGTATACTCAGTGTAAGAGAGCAAGACCTACCATACAGTTTTATTAGTTATCATAACCTAACAGCAAGTGTAGACAAGTTGGACCACAGAACAGGATGTAAATTCTAAAACCAGATATTCTCCCAAATGCAATGCTCTTATCTATAGTAGTATTGCAGAGCAACATGGGAACAACAGTCTTTTCAATAAATGCTGCTAGGTTATTTGAATATCTATGAGAGAATTTACCAAGAGAACTAGTCAAATTATGAATAAAAATCAATTCCAATCAGTATGGAGATTCCTCAAAGACCTGAAAGTAGATGTATCATTCGATTCAGCAATCCCACTATTTACCCAATGGAAGAGAAGTCATTTTACCCAAAAGATACCTGAACCTACGTGTTTATAACAGCACAATTCACAATTGCAAAGATGTGGAATCAATCTAAACGTTCATCAGATGATCAGTGGATAATAAAAAGATGGCATATACATACCATGGAATCTTATTCAGCTATTAGAAAGAACAAAATAATGCCTTTTGCAGAAACATGGACAGAATGTTTGGAAACCATTATCCTATGTGAAGTAATACAGGAATGGAAAACCTAATGCCTCTTGATTCACTTATAAGTAAGAGTTAAGCTAACTATCCACAGAGGCATACAGAATGGCATAAATGACACTGAATACTTTGATGGGAAAGGATGAGAAAGAGATATGCATGAAAACTTACTTATCAGGTAAAGTGTGCACTGATGGGGGTGATGGGTACACTTAAAATCCAGATGTCTTCACCACTATACATATCAAGCATGAAACCAAAAATCATTTGCAACCCTAAATCTTCTAAAAAAACAACAACAACAAAAACAATTTAGTAGCAAAAGAAGAACAAAAAAATTGATCCTAGATGGATTGAAGATAGATTCAAGTTATTTAGTGGAATTTATCACCAAACTAAAATTGCCTTTGAGGTACCACTTGAGAAAGTGACAATTTCGTTATCAGACATAAGATTATACAGACTATCTATTTTTTTAGTCTGTTTTAAAATATTATGTGAGATAGATTAAAGAAGTGTGCATGTTATTTGTTGCTCATCTCATGATGAGATAGAATGTATTTCCCATCACCTTTATTTGGACTGGCCCAATACTTCAGGGGACACCAAACTCCAGGCCACAGACCAGTACCTGTCCATGACCTGTTAGGACCCAGGTCACACAGCAGGAGGTGAGTGGCAGGTGTGCAAGGAAAGTTTCATCTGTATTTACAATCACTCCCCATCACTTTCATTACTGCTTTTGTAATGAAAGCTCCGTGTTTTGTCAGATCAGAGGTGGCATTAGATTCTCATAGGAGTGCAAACTCTATGAACTGCTCATGCAAGGGATCTAGGTTGCACACTTCTTATGAGAATCTAATGCCTGATAATCTAAGATTGAGTTGAAGTGGTGATGCTAGTGCCAGGAAGCAGCTGTAAATACAGATTAACATTAGCAGTTAGGTTTGACTGTACAGAGACCATAATCAATTGCTTGCAGATTCATATAAAAACCCTATCAGTGAGTAACAAGTGAGTTGATGTACTTTAGTTGTACAACTGCATCTGATGGCAGGTTTTAATTCAGAATCTGACACTTATTTTAGTCGGCACGTGGGCCGTCCTTATTTTAGTTACCACTTCCATCCACATCTCTTTCCTGTCTTGCACACTTGCCTCAGTCACAGTTTTGGTAAACCCACAAGCTATCCCTATCCAAAATGATTTAAAGAACACAATTCATTGAGGAGCTTCTTCGAAAAGGGGAATAGACTCAATGGTGAAACAGCAGAAGACTGCCCCCCAAAAAGAGCTGTATTTAAAAGAAAATACCAGCCGGGTTCGGTGGCTCAGCCTGTAATCCCACGCCTTTGGGAGGCTGAGGTGAATGGATTGCCTGAGCCCGTGGGTTCAAGACCCGCCTGGGCAGTGAGACCTCATCTCTACAATAAATCAAAAAATCAGCAGGGAGTGGTAGTGCATGCCTGTAATTCCAGCTACTTGGAAGGCTGAGGCGGAAGGATCACCAGAGCCCAGCAGGTCGAGGTTGCGGTGACCGGGAGCGGCACTGCACTCCAGTCTGGGTGACAGTGAGACTCCAACTCAAAAAAAAAAGAAAATACCAAGAGTCCTACTTAAATTACAGGTTTTTTGCAACAGGTGATTCACATTCTCCAAGTCCACTTTAATATGTGGTGACTGGTTATCCAACGAAGAGATTTCTTTTAGAAAAAGTCATCACTTGCAGCACATTTCAGTGATACAGAATGGGTGGCAAAACTTGCTTACTTGTGACATAGTCAACTAATTCAATCTGCCACTTCAGAGGAGAATGACAACTGAGTTCAAATTGACAAAGTGGCTACATTCAAAGACAAACAGCAAGTGGGGGGGGGGTGGTGAGTGAACATTGGGATGTTTTACATGTTTCAAATATTAGCAGAGATTTTGAAAGAGACTGAGCCAGGACCTTCTTTCTCTCAGCTGGTCCATGATAATATATTTCAGCTTTCAAATGACTTTGAGCATTTTTCCCAACCACAAAAGACCCCTGAACTGGTAAGGAATGTGTCCATGATCCATTTGTGAATAAGCCAGGTGAATCAACTTTGTCCGTGCTATAAGAGAATCAACTGCTTGACAGTGGCCTTAAAAGTATGTTTGAGACAAGTTCAAATCTTCATACATTTTGGATTACAGTCAAGGCAGAATATCTCGAGTTTGTCACAAATGCAATGAAAAGCTTGTTTTCATTTTCAGCATCTTATTTTTGTGAAGCAGGGTTTTCTGCAGTGATAGGAACCAAAATGAGATTACAGAGTAGATTGAATTTAAGCAATACATCTTGGGTGTCACTGTCTCCCATCACCCCGAATGGGACTGTCTAGTTGCAGGAAAACACGCTCAGGGCTCCCTCTGATTCTGCATTCTGGTGAGTTATATAATTATTTCATTATGTATTACAATGTAATAATAAAAGAAATAAAGTACACAGTAAATATTTCAGGATGCTTGAATCATCCTGGAACCATCCTCACCACCCCCAAGTTCATAGAAAAATTGTCTTCCAGGAAACCAGTATCTCATGACAAAAGGGTTGGGTGGGGGGACCATGTAACACTTGATTTCGCCAATAGAATGTACCAGAAATGATGACTCACATCTTCTATGCTAGTTCTAAAGGTCTAAAGAAGTCTTGCAGATTTTATCTTCCTCTCTTGGAAAACAAACTCTCAGTACTTCTGAGCCTTCAGGTAAGAAATCTACCTTTATGCTGATGGGACATCATAGGCCACATTAGAGGCAGTGAAACCATATGCAGCGTGTCCCACTGTCCCAGTAGCCTTCAGAGAATGCTGCCCAGGTGCTATCTATCTGCAGCCACATGAGAGTCTTCCAGCAAGAGCCACCCAAATGAGATCAATCAACTCTCAGAACTGTGAGAAATTATTACATAACTGTAATTTTAAGCCACTAAATTTTGGGATATTATTACATAAAGTAGAAAATGTAATACTGTGTTTTTCAAAGACTTTCATCAAAGATGGGAAATTTAATAGTGCAAAATTCTTTGTAGCAACCTCTTACTATATTTTTAATGTCTGTTGGATCTGTAGGAATGTACATTTTATTTCAGATTGTGACAATTTATAATTTGGATTTGATCTTTCTTTATTATTCATAAAAGTTATTTATTTAAAAGAAGAAGTAGGAAGAGGAGGAGAAAGAATATCTTCTGACTTTTTTTTCAATATTATACATCTATTTTCAGTTGTATTTATTTCCCCTTATCTTTATTTTTTTCTCTATTTTTTCAGGTTAAATTTTTTTACTTAGTTTTTGAGGTTTTTGGGGTTTTTTTGAGTTGAGGTCTCAATCTGTCGCCCAAGCTGGAGTGAAGTGGACAATCATGGTTCACTGTACCTCAACCTCCTGGGCTCAGGTGATCCTCCTATCCAAGTCTCCCAAGTAACTGGAACTAGACATAGGCCATCATGCCCAACTAATTTTTTCATTTTTTGTAAAGATGAGGTCTCATGATATTGGCCAAGCTCATCTCCAACTCCTAGGTTCAAGCAATACTCTTGCCTTAGCCTTCCAAAGTGCTGGGATTACAGTAATGAGTCATGGCACCCACCTAAGTTCTTAAGTTGAGTTTAGATCTCTAATTTTTATATATTTATCTCTTATAACATAAGCATTTACATTTAAAAATTTTGCTCTAAGGCTTAGCTTGGTTTCATATCAAAAATTTTGAAAACTCATTTTTACATTATTCAACATTGTTCAACTTATTTTCTTGCCTTGTTTTTAAAAGGCCACAGATTATTTAAAAATGTATTGCTTCACTTCCAAAATATTTGGCACTTTTCTTAATCTAACTGGTTTTAATTTGATGAGCTTGTGATCAGAATACATATCTGAATGATTTTTATCTCATGAAAGTTACTGAGAATGGTTTTGTGGTACTAATACATATTGTGCTTTATGGATATTCCTTGTGTAATGTAAAGAAATATATAATCTGTAACTAATGGATGCTGGTAATATATATGTCAATTAAAAATGTCAAATAAGTCAAGATGTTTGAAATTTATGTGTGTATTTTGATTTTCTTGTGATGTTTGTTTGCATGAAGCTATAGGGATAATTTCCTGGCTATCATTTATATCCTAAGCTCTCACACCATAACCATGAACTCAGCAAAAGATATGAAAGAAGAATCAGCTGGCAGGGAAAATAGACAGATAATACATTTGGGATCTTTATAGTTTACAATGCATCACACAAGCCCACAGGACTTCTAAGTTTGCTGGTTTCTCCTTAACTCATCAAAATCTTCCTTTTTGTGTCAAGCCCAATCTTTCAATCATATTAATGTTCAGCAGAGGTCACAAGCGATAAGATTCGATATCTGTCCCTGCTCACCTCAGCAGAATTTGTTCATCTCTAGAATTTGGAATTTTTAGACTTTTTTTTACGTTTCATGTAATATAAATTATATGACATGTAGTCTTTCAGGTCTCCTTTCTTTCACTTAGTAAAACATTTTTGAAGTTCACCAGTTTGGCAGCATGTGTCATTTTGCTTCTTTTTACTTTTTATCATTCTTTATTTGTGCAAAGTTATATGGTACTACTGTAAATTTATTATATGCATAGATCATGCAAAGATGAAATCAGAGCTCTTAGGTCACCATCACTCAAGTAATGTGAATTGTACTCGTTAAGCAATTTCTCATTGTCCAGAGTACAAAGGTTAAATTGGAAAAACCAATTTGTGACTATAGTGTCTCCCTGTCAGGTAAGCATATTATTTATTGCTCCTTTACATTGTTGAATGGTAGTACATTGTATAGCTACAGTACATTTTGTTTATCCATTTATTAGTTGAAGGGTATTTGACAGCTTCTCATAGAAATAATGATGGCAATAGAAATAGAATAGCAACTATTTTATTAATTTAAACTTTATTTTTATGTTTCAATTTGTATCAATCAAGGATCCATTTTGTTCACATGATTGAATTTGGAATATATCTTACCCAACAACTTGAAACTCTCCATTCATCTTAAACTAAATCTCAACTGCTTGGAATTATAATTTGGGACTCTGTTCTACTGGTGTGTTTAATCAATAAAGAATTATTACCAGAAGTATCTATTAAAATAGATGTACACTATGTTTTAGTATCCTGTAGTGCTCATCATTTGTTATGTTTTCTTTTTTAGAAAGTCTCCCTAGAAAATGTATCTTTTTCACAAAATTTTACATCCGTATACTGTATTATGTTCTAAAAACAATCATTTTGCTTGTCTTATTGTAATTGGGCTAACGTCTGGAACTTAATAGTCAATATGTTGAAAGAAAAAAATATCTCAAAACCATGAATTGAGGATGCTTCTCAATAACCTATAGGCTTTATGAGGAAATTCATTAAAAATACTAACAACCCCATAGTACCATTAACTGTCATATCCCTACCTTGAAATCATTTTCTCTTACCAGATTCACTATTGCTTTATTTAAAAAATGTGATTTTGCTTTTTTCTTCCCATGTGTCAGGCCTCCTCCACAAAGATTAAATCACATCTTGTTTGAACCTACTATAGTGATAGCATGGTGATTCCAATGTGTGAGAAAGTGGGAACTAGGAACACTGGGAAAAGGTTAGGTGTTCTTCATAAAGGCACACAGAAAGGAACAGGTTCCTTTTCCTGGCTTTAGAAGTAGTGAGAGAATATGAAACCTACAACTGCTGTAGGTGACCTACCACCTCAGGAAAGCCAACATGCTGTGTATGATAGATGAACTATAAAGTTACAAACTCTTTGATGCCACTGGCCTGATGAATTTAGCAACCCTGGAGATATCCTTCTTGGATTTATCTGCTATGTGAGATACTGAGTCAAACAAAAATCAAACTGATTAGATTTCCATTACAGGTACCAGAAGGCATCTTCACTGAAATGTTCAACCCATATATTTTAATGTCTACCTTATAATTTACACCACAGTTTTATATTAAATAATTCATTTTTTTCATCTCAGAGGAAAAGGAACAGTAAAGTTGCTACCTTAGAATTACACAGAATGAACATGACTATTAACTTATTAAATTACTGTTAGATAACCTGTTTTGCACAAGCAGTACTAATGTAATTAACAATAAGATATGCAAAAAATAAATTTTGAATTGATTGAAAATAACTGTTGTCTCTAATTGTGGAGAAATTGTACTTAAATGATTATTACTTTGTAAAAAACTTCTGAATTGATTATCTGCTTTTTTATGTCATTACATTCGAAAGCTCTTCTCAGATGGAATATAGTAGCAGAACCCTCCATTTTCTTAAGCAGATTGTCTTTCTCTGAAATCAATGCAATTTCTTTTTTTTTTTTTGAGTTGGAGTCTCGCTCTCACCTAGACTGGAGTGCAGCGGCCGCTCCCGGCCACTGCAGCCTCAACCCACTGGGCTCCGGTGATCCTTCCATCTCAGCCTTCTGAGCAGCCGGAATTACAGGCATGCACTACCAGCCCAGCTGATTTTTTGATTTACGGTAGAGATGAGGTCTCATCAAACTCACCTCAGCCTCCCAAAGCACGGGATTACAGGCTGAGCCACCGAGCCTGGCAATGCAACTTCTTTATAAGAGTATATCATTGAAGTCAACATAGAAAACATAGTGACAAATCATCTCTACAAAAAACAATAATAATAATCAAAAAAATCAGTCAAGTGTGGCAGCATGGGCCTATAATCCCAGCTACTTAGGAGGCTGAGGCAGAAGGATCACTTGAGTCCAAGAGTTTGAGTCTATGCTGAGCCATAATCCTGCCACTGCATTCCAGCCTGGGCAACAGAGTGAAATACTAACTCAAAACAAAAAAAAGTTTTGAATTATTTTCTAGCTTGTTTCTCATCATATACTTGTCAAATTGGTTTCAAGTGTTTTAACCTGTTTTCAGTTTTTATGCATTGCCTTTTTAAACTTTTGGTTAATATTTTTGTAAATTGACATGTAAAAATTGTATAGTATATTTATGGTGGAAAGCATGATGCTTTCATATATGTCTACAATGTGGAAATCTATGTTAACTTATTTAAAATATGCATTATCTCATGCAGTTATCATTTATAAATGAAAACCATGATTTGTTGAGATGCAATTTTCTCTTTTCTACCTCTTGTCTGTGAGATTTGTAAAGCAGATGATTTTTCACTCCATCTTTTTGAGAAAAATTTAATAATGAAATGTGGCACAAAGTGAGTTCTGATGCATGGGAAGCAATAAGGGTTGGGTAAACACGGGACAAGAAAAAAATGAAGAAAAAGGACTGTTGTCAAATCTGGAACCTGCAAGCCAGGGGCAGGGGTAAGAAAACCATCAGGAAGGACATTTCCTGTAGCACTGAACCAGGAGCTGACCAGATCCTGAGAAAGCACTCCTTCTGTGAAAGCATAAGAGCCAAGTAGGAAAGCTTTTCATGCTGAGAAGCTGGGACAGAAAGTTCCTCTTTGAGTGCTGTCATCCTCACTTCAGCTCAGGAGTCCTGCAGAAGACAGAGGACAGGGTTGTTTTCAGACTTAACTCTGAAAAGCAGCTGCTTTCCCCCCTTTTATCAGGGCCTCATGTGAGAGCACTGCAAGAAGAAGAAAAAAATGTCCTTAAGATTTCCAGAGTCATAATACTTCAGAGATCAGGCCTTTTACTAAGGTGAGAGAAGGCTTAGTGTAAACTGATGACCAGAAAATTTAATTCAAAGTGTTTCCCACTATATCATGCCTTGTCGCTTCTACTACCATTATAGAGAAATTCAATCTCCTTCTAGAAGAGGATCAGACATTATTACCTGTCAGCTGAAGTCCAGAGTATCCTGGGAAGGAGAGGAAAAAATACAGACTTAAAAGACAGGAAAACAAACATGTCCTAAAATACAATGTTCCCAGGCCCAGATCTCTCACCTGAAATTTATCTAACACCACACACACACACCAGCCAGAGTAGAGAGAACAGCAGAAAATTAGAGTATGTGAGACATGAAGCATATGTACACAATCCAGTGTAATTTTATTAACCTTAGTGGCTCTTCCTTTATTTGTCCCAAGTTCTTGACAAAGATTGCCATGCCTGTTAATTCTCTTATTCCTTCAGGCCCCAAGCTCTAGTGATTTGACACAATAACTATGGACAAATGATTTCTGGGTTTCCATAAATTTTAGGTAAACTGGAAAAATAAAAGCTGTATATATACACTGATTTACTGAGGATTAACATCAGCAAAGTCAAATTTCTTGCTTCTGAAAAGACTATGAAGACATTCAGCTACCAACAGGTTGCTTATCTTTCTGATTCCTGAAGTTGATGAATAGTCCTACCCAAGGAAGAACAGGCCCAGCACAAAGCCTCCAATTCCACTCAGCATCTTGCTCTGTGCAGACTCAGACTGTACCCCTGAAAGAAAAAGCCAGGTTTAGTGATATTATGCCTACTCTAACTTCTTTCATTGAGATTCTGAGATACAGTGCTTTGAGAATGAGGAAAGAAGTCTGCCCCAGAAGAACCAACATCATTTACCATTTACTTAAAAGTCACGTTGAGTAGCTACAAGGTTCAGGTATTAAACTCATTCAAATATCACAGCCCTAATGTAAGACACAACTTCAACATCTGATAAACAAAAAGTCTAGGACCCAATGAAATTAAGTAGCATGTCTGAGTGACAGAGTTAATAAAATGTGGAGCTGTGATTGGAATTCACTGAGATCTGGAAAGTCCATACATTGCTTTTCTTCTCAGAACACAACAAATGACTCAGAGCAACAGCACCGAAGTACAACCCCAGCCCAGAGGCAGAGACTCATGCCCAGGGCACAGGGGATGACCAAGACCAGTGATATTATCGAAAGGATCAAAACAAGGACAGCCTCTCCTGCCTGCCAGGTTTAATGCTTCACCAAGGTATACAGAACTTTCTACAAAATATCACAAGGATGCATCCTGTGATACTCCCACTGACCAGAGTTGAAGAACAGAAGAACATGGGGCAAATGAAAATATGACATGGAGGAGGAGAAACCTGACACTCAGAGATAAGTAAAATCCCCTTCTTGGAAGGTGAGAAATGTTTATGTATCCCTGTTCTGATTTTTAATTAAACTCCAAATTTTGTTTTATGTACTCTTGGGGAAAAAAAGAAAGCTTATTACTCCATTTCACTGGGACAAGGCTCATCAGGCTCGGGTGATGCACTTCCCAGCTGTAAACCTCTCCACTCTGAGGAACTGTTTCAAACATCACCAGGGTCTGGTAGGTCCACTCTTCACTCTGGATCAGGTCTGTGGAGACCACTCCAGCCTTCTCTTCCTGGCAGTTCCGGAACCACCTTACTTCAATGTTGCCTGGGTAGAAATCACTCACAGGGCAGACCAGGAGGTTGTGGTGCTGCAGGGGCTAGGTCTTTATAGGACACACAGTCACCTTAGGCTGAACTGGGAGAAGAAAGGAAGGAATAAGTAAGGAAGACAGAATACTTGGTTGACTGTCTGCTGTCTCTCTCCAAACCCAAGCTCTAATCTTGGGTAAGCCTCCATCAAAGCTGGCCAAGTGGCCTTCGAGTGTCTTGACCCTTGAATTTAATATTACAGCACAGACCTATTAAATTTGAGAAATGTTGTGGAAATTGTGTTTAGATTTTTTTGTAGTGAGACTGTTATTCATTGTCAAAGGCTTACAAATTTTTGAAAGCATATAGTATATTACTTAAAAATGTGATTTCTGAAGCCACCTTTTCTGATTCAAATCCAAGCTCTGCATCTTCCTGGTTATTCTGGAAGTGTTTTTCAATTCCTTCTCGTGTCAATTTTCTCATTTATAATGGAGGATAATAATACTAATTTACCTGCTCTGGCTATGTGAGGATTCATACACCTAAAATATAGAAAGCAATGACTGAACATGGACTTCAATTTATATTAGCCATTTATTATCTTTGTTTACCTTGAGAGAAAAATATGATTCAAAACTGTAATGATAGAGTAGGAGACAGAATAAAGTAGATGAATACTATTTTTAAGAATACTATTTCCATGCGTTCACACGTTAGAACCTCACAGAAATGGTTCTGCTGCTGGAAAGGAGAAATAGACTGAAATTATGCTCTAATTCTATGAGAAGTGTCCCTTAGAAAAGCATGAGTCCTTAGAATAGAGTAAAGTATAAGGTAAGTTTTTCATTTTTAAAAGTTCTGATATCTATGTTCAGATGATCAGTTATCTTCTTTGCAAAGCAAGCATAATTATTATTAGAATTAGAAATGTTTTACTATCTCTTTTCTAGACTGACATTTGGGGCCAGAGCAAGGTCTGGGCCCCTTCAATAAGTGTGCTTAATGCCTATGAAATCCCTGACATTAGGAAGATGCTCAGTAAATATAATTATTTTAAAAGAAAGGAAAGTAAGCTGACATGGTGGCTCACACCTATAATACTAACCATTATGGAGGCAGAACCGAGAGGACTGTCTGTGCCCAGGGGCTCAACACCAGTCTGTGCAATTTGGCAACACCTCTGTAATAAATTTAAAAATTTGTCAGGCATGGTGGCCTGCACCTCAGTTCCAGCTACTTGAAAGTCTAAGGTGGAAGGATCACCTGAGCCTAGCAGGTCAAGGCTTCCGTAGCTGTGAGTATGCAACTGCTTTCCAGCCTGGGCAATAGAGACTCCAACTCACCAAAAAGAAAGAAAAAAAAGGGAAAGGAAAGAAAGGAAAGCAACCTGAACCAGGAGATAACATTTTTTAAATGTCACAAAGTGATAGATTTAAGATAGATTGTAAATCATTACCAAAAAATTATTTTTTCTATATTATATAATAGATAATTATCGCAGCAAAACTTATAACTGGCCAATAAAGAGGCCTCTCTCCCTCTTTCCCTCTCCTTCTCTCTTTCATTTTCTTTTTCTCTCTCTCACACACACACAAAGACAGATAAACACACACTCCTTGCTCCCAAGGACACTGGTCGCCCAGCCAGGCATGCTCACCTCGCCGCGGCACCAGGAATCCCTCAGAAATCTCACAGTTGTGTCTGCGGCACGTGTCCACCGAGGACCGCGTGTTCTCCAGAAAATCCTGCCGTCGGTTCCAGGCTTCCGCGTCTGGCCGCCCGAGCTCCCTCACCGCCTGGTACGCCCCAACGTCTCTGTCCAAGCGCAGGAGCTCCTCCTGGTTATAGGCTTGTCTCTCCACAAGCCGCACCCGCTTCGTCCCATTGAAGAAACGACATTCAAATTCAACCTGGCAAGAATTGTGCAGTGGAGACACGAACGATCAGGTCACGCGGGCTGCCTCCGGGATAACGTCGATCGCGACACCAACAATCCCAACAAACTGGGGGCTCCCTGAGGACTGCAGGGCGCTGGGAGACCTTGACTGGCCTCTCCTGCCACCCCCGGCTACCAGCACCCCGCGGGCTCATCTTCCATCTGCCGGAGGCGGAGGGGGTCGCGCCGGCGGTAGAAACCCTCTGATTCTGCCATTTGAGTTCCTCCC
>NW_007256299.1:159840-175802 GCF_000164805.1 Carlito syrichta
GCCCCCCCCTCCCCGCCTCTGAGCAGGGCTGGACTCCTCCGAGCCACAGGAACCTGCCGCATCACTGCCTCCCGTGCGCCTCCTGGAAGCCTCCGCCTAAAGACCCTCCCTGCTTCCTCCTCCCATCTCACGCTCTTCCCCTTCCTTACACAGAATCCACACTGCTTTCACTCTCCAAGTACTCTCTAAGTACGTCCTTAGTGCTGACCTTGTGTCAGGCCTGTGGTCTTCCCTGGGAATTCAAACAAGGGGAAAGCACATCTCCCACCGGCTCATGAACCTTCAAGTATAGTGAAAGTGAGGACAGAAGACAAACACAGAAGAATTCACACGGCAATGAGAATGTCAAAAGAGACATGTGGAGCTCTATAACAGAGAATAACAGGAAGATCTAAATAACATTAGCATGTCAAAAGAAGGAAGGACTCTCTGAAGAGGAGCAGTTAAGGTTCATTTGGTTGAGCCAGTGTCAGAGGGAAGTGTGAGTGTACGTTTGGACAAAAAGGAAGACACATTTCCATTAAAGGCAATACCACATGCAAATGCCTGAAAGAATTGATGAACTTCTTCAGGAAACCAGAAGGAAGTTCACTGAAGCACAAAGTGAGGGGAAGAAGGGTAAAAGACTGGAGAAATCACAAGAAGTCAAGTACTTAAAAGCCTTGTGGGTGGTTTTGGGATTTGGGATTTATACTACATGCAATGGAAATCCACAGAAGAGTTTTAAGGAAATTAAAACCCTGATGCCAATGTAGATCCACAAACTTCTTTTAGCATTTTTAAATCCAGAAAGCTTA
This sequence comes from Carlito syrichta, assembly GCF_000164805.1. Taxonomy (NCBI): domain Eukaryota; kingdom Metazoa; phylum Chordata; class Mammalia; order Primates; family Tarsiidae; genus Carlito; species Carlito syrichta. The sequence goes on from NW_007256299.1 coordinate 160,638, forward strand.
GAAATTCTTTTTTCTTTTTTCTTTCTTTCTTTTTCTTTTCTTTATTTTATTTTAGCTTGGCATATGTGACTTGATGACATAAAAATTCTAAAGTGTTTCAGAGTTCTTATTGAGCAAAATGGATTCTGTAGTTTCAATAGAGATATGTAAACATACATACATACATATGTAAATATATATTTCACATAATGTGTGTGTGTGTGTGTGTGTGTGTGTGTGTGTGTGTGTGTGTGTGTATGAAAAGGTAAAAAAGAGTTAAAGGGTCAGGGAAAGTTCTGGGATTCGTTAATAAGTGTGCTTAATGCCTAGGACAAGTGGTTAACCTGGTAGTTAACCCATGTGGTTTTAACTCTGGTTAGAAGAAGAATGAATGGAAGTATTTTACACTATCAATAGTGCAGAATGTAGAATTACAGCAGAAATCTAAGGCATTTTATTAAAATGTTTGTGGTAGTCACCACCATTTATGATTTATAGTGAAAGGTTGTTGAAAGCTAATAGAGATAATGATGACCAAGAGCTCATGAAATTTTTGAAATATACTACATAAGGAAAAAATAAAAATAAAGATCATGAACTTGCAATGATTGGATGAATTCAGCAAGAATGTGGCGAATTTATACAACTGTCAGGTTCTTTTTCTTTTCTTTTTTTTTTTTCAATGGACTCCATAAAAATCAACCGTGAAGACTCGAATTTGGAAGTGAGTATATGAAAAATGTGAGACTAGAATTTTTAGAAGCAGCAATGTTTTCAACCTCAGAACTATTGACATTTTGGATCAGATAATTCTTTGTTGGGGAGTTGTTGGCTGCTACCAGTGTCTCTGGCTTCAACTCCTGAGTTGACAGAAGAAACCCCTGGTGTTACAACCAAAAATGACTCCATATATTGTCAGATGTTCCTCAGGGGGTGATGGGAGAGAAGAGTGTGAGGGTATGAATGGAAACTATCCCTAGATAAGAACCACTGGTGTGTAAACCATCAGAAAAAATCTGTGGTGAAAAAGCCACTAGTATTATGGAACAGCTGAGACGGATAAATTTGGCAATATTATATCTGTTGAAAATCTTGGTCTTTTATAAATCTTATGTTTTTTGGGAATCAGGTTTCATATATTTTTCTAGCAAGATAAATTTGCTCAGAACCAAGATTTACTGATTTCTTTGCATTGCGAATCAATCACCACATCATATAATTTATCTTTCACATCATATTCCTTCATAATTTCTCTGTCAGTGGGCTATAGGAGTAAACTACAACCACAGGCATTTTATTCCTGACAAGATTCCAACTTACTCATTTTCTAATTTTCAGTCTCCTACTCATAACAGTACGAGTAGGCATCAAATTAACAGGCAGAACTCGCATTTCTGTATTCAAGGCCCCTCAGAAGGGAAAAAAGATGACATTGTCATATAGACAGTTTACAAAAAATGACCAGGTCCTCAGATTTTGAGCAGAGATCACTACAGAGTTCCCTTTCCCCTTTAGAAATCATATCAGAGATGAGAGCACTCTAGATCAGACAAGGTCCATCTTATTGCTCACAAATTCACTAAGTACTGTCTTCACAGATAAGAAGGTTAAAAATTAAAAAGGTGTGAAGTCACTATCATTGGAGCTTCCATGGTTAGCACCACAGTCCGTTCTCATGTGCAGAATTTAGGGTTGCCAGATTTAGTAAATAAAAGTACAAGATGCCCATTTAAGCTTGGATTTCAAATAAATTATTGTTGTTTACCTGAAATTAAGATTTAGTTAGACATCTGTATTTTACTTGTCAGCTTGACACAATTTCTAATAAAAACTCAGAAAGAAGAGAGGTTTATTTACTTCTTTGAGTTCTTCAACAAATGCCCATGCTACCAGCACATATCAAAATTTTCAAATAATAACTGCAAAATGAATTAAATTTCCTTCCATATATTGAAACTAGTAGCTCTTACATCTCTCCCTCACCCTAAGACACATTCTGGTACACATGAACATCAGAAATTCTATCAATAATTTAAACCCACTATAGTCACTATTCACTAATAGTGTTTAGAATCTCAGGTTCTAATAAGAAAATCTGATTTAAAACATGGCCTCTCTGTCTTGGATCATTTTGTAACAACTGTGAGACTTTTTTATTAACCATAAAATGGATGTGATAATAGTTTATTCCTTACAGAATTATTGCTAAGTGTAAAATTAAGTACTAACTCTTCTTAGTGCAGATCACATAGTAAATACTAAAATATAGTACCATTTTAACTTTTATAATCCCTGTAAATTCAACCTCCCATTATCTTTCTACTACTTAACCTCTAACAAACAATATCATCATCATCATTTGGTAATTGTGTTCTATTAACTGTATCACTAACTACCTTTTGAACACATTAGGGCAGAATCATTGGTTTTGTGTAACAATGCAACATACCTAAATCTCACAGAAATGCATTATGTTGACATAGAAAAGAAAGACTTTCTGTATACTCAGATTTAAACTGTAGTCGAATTTCTAGCATTAACTTTGTGACACAGGCTAAGTTACTTACACCTTCTGAATTTTGGATTCCTTGAATGTGTATGGTTTTAAATGCCCCAGATAAAATAGGATAGTTATTGGAATTACATACTGAAATGTGTAGGCCTAGTTCATAGTAGTCACAGCAAAATGTTACAAAGCTTCAGGCTAACAGATACTATATGTGTTTTGTTCATCACTCCATTTTCATCACCTAGGATAATAACTAGTGTATTCTACGTCAGTAATAAATATTGTCTGTGTGAACTAATGATCTGTCACTACTGTGCATAATCGTCACTACTGTGTAGTAGGGTGCTCTAAGGTTTCCTTGTTAATGGCTGAGCATCTCTCTCTGGTTCAGTGGTCCTCCAAGTTCTCTAAAGTCTCTTTATTATTTTCCTTTAAGTCCCGCTGGCTCCCTGGTCCCAGAGCAAAGGCTGTCCCTGAAGTTTCCTATTCAAAAGAGTCATCATAATCCAGGCTTCGTCCTCTCACTCTTCAAATGGTCCAATCCAGTTTCCATCCTGTATACTCCATTGACTTCAAATGTAAAATCCATCAAAGCCTGTGATAACTTCTCTGTCATGTTCTCACTTCACCCACCTCTTAGTGGTGCTCCCATGACTGGCAAACTCCCCAGCTGTGAAAAAAATCTATTTTCCCGACTTCCACACATCATGTTCTCTTGATTTTTCCCCAAATCACTGGGTTCCCTTTCTCACTGTCTATTCACTACGACACTAAATGATGCCATGAACCTGTCTGATCTAGAGATTTCTACTGTACTCCTTAGTGATCTCCCTACCACCACTTGTGTACTCCAACAACCCAATCTTCACATAGTAGCTAGAAATTCTTTCTGAAATAGATATAAATGTGCTCCTCTTGCAACCTTCCAGTAGATTCCCACAGCTGTTTAAATAAAATTCAAATATCTTGCAGTGGCCATCAGGGCCTAATATGAGGAGACTCCTGCTGTCCTCTCCACCCTGCCTCATCTGATGCCACTTCACCTCTTTGCTCACTGCCCTTCAGCCCCTCTAGCCTTCTTTCTGTCCCTTCAACGCAGAACACATCTCCCCACACCTCGGCCTTTACCCTGTACTCTCTCTCTGGCACACTTGCTCCTTAGACCACATAGCTTTCTTCTCATTTTTGTCTCAGCTGAACGTCACATTCTCAAGTACAACTCCCTAACCACTTGAACTGAAGTTGGGTGAAGCCAGCTTTCTCTATTCTATTACCTTGATGTCTTTTTCAGGGTACTTATTCCTCTATAAAATTTTCTTCTTTGTCAAATGTTTATTGAGTTATTAAATAATAGTTTCCTCTGTTATTAATTTAAGTGAAAGTAAGGACATTTTCTGTTATTCAAATATCATTTTCTGATCCTAGAACATAGCCCAGTACACAATAGCTGCTCAGAACAATATTTGGGGTCTAAATGAAGAAGGAGTGGTTCTGGGAATTGATCACTGTCGAGATCTGGAGAGGAAGAAGGGTTAAGCTCTGACATTCTTTTATTCTCATGACACACTCTATCCATTCCACTTCCTGTGACAGATACAAGCAAACTTTGTCTTTCTCCTCCTTCTAATGTGAAAAACAATTCACAGGGAAGGAAATGGTGATTTTAAATTTAGATTCATTTATTTTGATGGGTGTCATAATGCTGAGGGTTTGTGCAAGCTTCGGGGCTTTTCAAGTAAGATTTCAGTGTAGCTGGGGGAAATAATAATGAGGAACCGGAGATAGAGGTAAGCAGACATGGCAAATTAAGGAAAACAGAGGCGATTATGAGTGAACCTATGACATTTAAGACATGGCCATAGTTCCCTGGAGTCATTCTTTGACTTTTCAGTTAACAATCTTTACTGAGTGAAACCTCACTCAGGGTATTTAGTTTGAGTCATAAAATTGCTGATATTTCACTACTTTTAACTAATGAAAATAGAGTTACATCTTATTTACCCTGTGCTCATCGAATCCCTTCTTGTGGGCTCTAGCCAGTGAATGTAGTATGTAGGAGAAAATAGTAGGAAAAGATTCAAAATAAATTCATAATGAACACTAATCTGTGTCAGGTTTTTAGAAGATGGTTTAAGATCTTTAAGGCACCAAAGAACACCCCATACATGCCCCTTAACTACAAAGTCATTCTAAGTATTAAAGATATCTGCTTCAGCTTCAGAATGCTTTTTCCAGAGAAAAGAATGAGTGATAACACAAATGTCAGTCAGAGAACTTCTAGTTCAGGTATGTAGGCTTCATAAAATTGGTCGTCAGAGAGCAAAGCAGGAAGATTGTTGGGAGCCAGCCTTGGAGGCCCGCCTGATTGATAAAGTCCAGGTGCGCTGAGGACCCCGGCCGCAAAGCGAGCCCGGGTAGCTGAGGCCCTTCTGTCTTCCGTCTTTGCTGTTGATACAGCTGAAGAAATTCTGTGCAGTCGTGGAAGAAGAAGATGGCATGTTTATGCGAAGAATCACAGCTAACCTGGAGATGTCATGGTTCATTTTTCCATTTTCCCACCATGCCGCTTGGCCTTTTCTAACATATGCAAGGGTTAAACTCTGAAGCACATCAAGAATGCTTTCTTTCACTTGGTTATAAGTTACTAGATATTGCTTAAGTAATAAGTGATATAAGTATATTCACTCCTTATTTGATTTAGGATTATGCAGTTTAGTGTTGAGACTTAAGGTTCTTTAGAAGCACAAGTTTATAGTAAGTTTATTATGAGCTCATTATAAGTCCTAACACTTATCTAGGAGTTATGTAGGTGATTTATAACACTGTTTTCACTGACGTAGGTTAAAGATTATCCTTAAGGTTTGTACTTAATTCAGTAGTTAAAACTCTAAGTTAACATTTATAAAGTGGGTTTTCACTGGACTCATAATATATTAATCAGACACTTTTATGACAACTTAGCTAAAGACAAAAAACAACCTTGGGGGCCTGGGAAACATTACTAAAAGCTTCTTTTGAGTTTTCTTTAGAAACAAGCACTGCAGGATAAGAAAAAAGGAACGAAGACACCTGGACAACAAAGGCGATTACAGAGCTCTGAAGGACATAAAGTCCCAGAAGGAAGACTACTGCTAAACTTTCTGGAGACAGTTCAAAGACTATAATTCGGGACTTTGGACTAAAACTATCATCTTTGACCTTATGAATAAGACTCATTGTCTGAATGTTTACAGGGTTCTTGGCTTGTTTATTGCTAAGACCACTAGATGGTGGTAACTTGTAGAGCATATGTACATGAAGAAATTTTCTTTGTCTTGCCCCTTTACGAATGGTATAAAAGCTCTGTGTTAACTAATATTAAATCATCATCTGTTCAAGAAGCAGGTGTCTGGTATATGATTTTCGTCTTTCGCCTATCTGTCTCTCCTTCAGGAGATCTCACGACCTTGCGGGGCAGGCCCCCGCAGAAGATAATGTGGGTAACCTCTTGGGACAACCTCATACACTAGGAAGAGACACTCAAATTACAAATGTTGTTGAGGACATAGCACAGGATAGTCAAGAAGAGACCTTTAGAGTGCTTTTTGACATCCCACCAAATTTCGGAGAAACCCCCTTTTTTGTGGCATAAATCAACATGATGAAGAAAAGTGTTCTTTGGGGAATTTATTTAACATTCTTATTTCTAAATGCAAAATGTGATACAAAGCTGCAGAGATTGTATTGGAGGAGTCTTGAGAAGAAATTACTTACATGGAGGCCCTTTATGCAGGTCACATGCAAGTAGGTCACAGGCAAGTAGCAAACTCCATTTGTGGTGGAAATAATATGGGATTCATATGATAAAAATGAGTGTTCCCTGAATGAATTGCCACAACTTTTTAAAGGACATAGCCAGGACACATTAACGAAGTTAATTCCCTTTCATCTCCACCCCATCATAGCTCAGTACCCAAAGTGTACACTTAGAGTGGATGTCCCTAACCAAAGTCAGGAGAGGGCTCAGCACCATGAGTATCACTGTCAGAGATGTCATCCAGGAGCCTCTACAGAACCACATGCACTGATGGGAGAACAGGAGAGGACCAGGTATTAGAGGAGCACACAAGGCTCACACAGAGCTATGACTCTCCTCCACCCACATCTCAAATGATAGGAACCAAGTTACACATTATTTTAGAATTGGGTACATCCAAGTTAGAGAATCAATCAGCATCAGAGCTGAATAGCATCATTGGTTGCCGGTCAGAAATTCATTATGAAACAGAATTTCCTTCAGCCAAAGTTTTTTTAATTTAGTTCTTTAAAGGTTTGATATAGTTGCATAAGAGACATTTTAATTGGGATCCTATTGCAACTCAGCTCTGTTTGAGCAATGTGTAGGAGCATTCAGTTGTCACTTGAAGACAAAACTATTTGGACAAGTGTATATGTGAATGTGTTTGAGAGTAAAATGGATGAAGGGAACATTTTTGCAAACAAGGGGATCTTTAATCCGGCCCGTAATTAAGTATAATTTAGTGTTGTAGATTTGGGGAAATAAATTTCTCACATTTGAAATGAAGGCACTGTGATCTTTCAGGTCTTTCAATACTAGAAAACGCTGTTATTTTATGGACACCTCAGGGAGCAGCATCCCCTGGTAACTGATGATATGACAGAATTACAGTTGTTGATTAGAGGGCATATTTTGTACTTCTTTACAGGTAGGGATCTCTGATAAGCTAAAAATTTGAATATTTAATAGTCTAATCTGAGTAAAAAGTTTTTTCACATTTGTGCCCTGATACTGTCAGGGAGTTTGTAGCACCTCCAGAACATACAGAGGAAAGAAACTTGATGGAGCTATCCATATGAATGTAGCTTGTATAGCACTTAACCTAACAATGTGATTGTGCCAACTGTTCAAATCAAAGCATGTAGGGGGCTGAGAAATCAACCGAGCAATCACAGTCAGCTGCTGACAAAACTCTGCTTTAAAATAATATTTTACTTGAAAAATTGTTCAGTACTTGGTTCCCATTATTACTTTCTCATTCTATTAGGGCTCTCTACCTTTACTATTCCTCTTCTGTTGCTTTACCCAAGGAAAGATATTTTTTAAAATGCTCATAAATACATTATAGAATGTTCAAGGAAAAGAACACCATGGAAAAACTATGAATTACATCATTTGATGTCATATATACTTTTAAACATATATTTCTACTTTTAGATCATTAGATTATTGTAGATGTAACATCTTGTATTTAGAATTGGACTTTAAAGTTGTGTCAAGGTCTATATTACTTCACACTCTACCACAATTCTGATAAGCAGTCATGTGCCTTAGTGTTTCTAATGACTGGGTAGTCACCATGCCATCATAAAATGACTACAGTTTATTGAACAATTTTTGAGCATTTTACTTTGTAGTATACAGCATGTTTTTATCTAATGCTTATGTCGATTCATACCTAGAGATCAGAAAATAAAATTATGGAGATTAAACAATGTTTGCAAGAAAACAAGGCTAGTAAATGATGTATTCCAGAATGAACTAAGTTATATGTGATTCCAAATTCCTTAAGCTCAACCATTAGATTATGCTACCTTACATTCAACTTCTAAAGATAATAGTATACCCTGATATTTAAATTATTTTTATCACTTTAATTTGTGGGTATCATCCTCATTTATTTATGCCTAATATCTTTATTAATCAAAACAGGGTCCATTGCAATTAACATATTGTTGTCAATGAGAAATAATTTTGTTTATTCCTGCAACATAAAAATCCATGCTTCCAGATTTGATGAACTCTTGGAAAGCATTTTCTGCATTCTTCTGGTTGTAGAAGTGTTTTCTGTGCAGAAAGTTTTGGACATGCTTAAAGAAGTGGTAGTTGGTTGGCAAGAGGTCAGGTGAATGTGGCGGACGAGGCAAAACTTCTTAGCCCAATTCATTTTACTTTTGAAATGCTGGTTGGGCAGTGTGCAGTTGGGAGTTATCGTGGAGAAGAATTGTGCCCTTTCTGTTGACCAATGCTAGCTGCAGACATTATAGTTTTGGGTGCATCTCATCAATTTACTGAGAATAGCTCTCAGATGTTACTGTTTCACCAGGATACAGAAAGCTGTAGTAGATCAGAACAGCTGCAGACCACCAAGCAGTGACCATGACCATTTTTTTTTTTTTTTTTTTGCAAATTTGACTTTGGGAAGTGCTTTGGAGCTTATTCTCAGTCCAACTACGAAGCAGGTCATCACCAGTTGTCATATAAAATCCACTTTCTTTTTTATTTTTGAGTTGAAATCTCACTCTGTCGCCCAGACTGGAGTGCAGTGGCCACTCCCGGCCACTGCAGCCTTGACCTGCTGGGCTCCGGTGATCTCTCCACCTCAGCCTTTCAAGTAGCTGCAACTACAGGCATGCGCTACCACGCCCGGCTAATTTTTTATTTATTGTAGAGATGAGGTCTCGCCAAGTTGCCCAGGCGGGTCTCGAACCCGCAGGTTCAGGCAATCCACTCACCTCGGACTCCCAAAATGCTAGGATTACAGGCTGAGTCACCGAGCCCGGCCAAAATCCACTTTCATAACACATCATAATCTGATTAAGAAATGGTTCATCATTGCATAGAAAAAGAGACAATGGCACTTCAAAACCATGATATTTTATATCTTCAGTCAGCTCATGAGGCACCCACTTATTGAGCTTTTTCACTTTCTCAATTTGCTTCAAATGTCAAACAACCATAGAATAGTCAACATTGAGTTCTTTGGCAACTACTTGTGTAGTTGTAAGAACAGCTTCGATGATTGCGCTCAATTGGTCATTGTCAACTTCTGAAGGCAGGGTACTATGCTCCTCATCTTCAGTACTCTCATCTCCTTTGCAAAACTTCTTGAACCATCACTGCATTTTAGGTTTAGCATTTTCTCAAGGATTTTCAGAAACCATCCACCTCTACTCTGAAATTAAAAGTGAGAAGTAGGTTGCTAATTTCTATATCTAAGGAAAAATAATAATAACAATGAATGGATAAACAATACCAAATTTTTCTTAATATGGAGCACATGTATCCTTGACTGAAACTTGTGCCATTTAAAGACCATATGAGTATTCAGCAGTCTTAATAAATCCTTTCCAGTGAGATCTCAGCAATGTCTTCCATTGAGGAACCTGGATGGAACCAGTCTTTACATTACAGCACTCTCTAGGTCAGTTGATAAACTTTCTTTAACTTCCAATGCCATTCTTTCATTCAATTTATCTACATTATCTGACCTCACAAAAGTTGATGTGGTAAACATGAAAAAAAAACAGTCATTAAACTCAAATAAAATTTTGTTAACATTAATCTTTATAGTATCATCCCCCACAGGAGCCATGAGCCTTCTCAGTGACTTGAAAAGCCTGCTATGGATATCCTACAGTATACAATCACCATTCCATAGAAGGTTCAGAATACCATTGTGATAATGATGATAGTTCTATTGTCCCTCTAGTAAAAACAGAACCCTTACCTCAGTCTGTCAAATGCTAGTGCAAGGTACTGAAGAAGTTAAAGAATGCTTCATGGGCACTGACGATTATGCAAAATAAAAAGTCGTTTTTATTTTGCAGATGACTTCTAGAACTGCTGAAATACCATTCCCATAGGTATTCAAGAATCTCAAAATATCCCAAGTAGTAAATATAAAAAAGAAAATACACTAGCTATAGCCCAGTAAAATTCCAGAACACCTGAGGTAAAGAGAGTTTATTAAAAGCAGCCGGAGACGAGGCAAGATGGTGACGGCATAGGTGAACTGGTGAGATTCTCTGAATGTGAGTTCCCAAAAAGGCTATTACTTCGCTACCCCCATCCCCCAGCCCACCACCAACCACGCTGGGGTCAGGCCCGGGAACTTCAGTCCCACGCAAGGCCAGATATTGCACCCCACCCACTGCTGCTGTTCTACTCGTGTGTGGAAGTCTCCGGTCCCAGCCCCCTCCAGATCCCTCCCCGGCTGCATTGTCTCCAGCCCGGGCACCCGACACCAAGCCACCGGTCACACAGGGAGGCTCTGGGCGCCCGCCCCTCAGAAACGCCGGTTCCATTTCTGGCTGAAGTACTCTGTAGGGTCCCAGCGCCACTCTCGCCACTTAAAGCCTGCCCTTTGGAACTTTGGAGCTCTGGAACTCCGGGTCCACCCTGGCTGAGGCACTCAGCGTGAGACCCCAAACCAGAGGACCCAGAGAAGCGGAGAAAAACAGATCTGCTTAAACTGCCTTGCCATTCTCCAGGCAGAGACTTCTATTGCCCTGACCACCTATCAACAAACTTTACCTCATTTCCTAAGGCCAGGTATTGCAGCGTGCGGGGAAGTTTTGGGTCCCTGCTCCCTCCAGCTCTCTCCCCGGCTGCATTGTCTCCAGCCCAGCACCCGGCACCGCTGGTCACACAGGGAGGCTCTGAGCACCCGCCCCTCAGAGACACCGGTTCCATTACTGGCTGAAGTACTCTGTAGGGTCCCAGGGCCACTCTCACCGTTTACAGCCTGCCCTTTGGAACTTTGGAGCTCTGGAACTCCGGGTCCACCCTAGCTGAGGCACTCAGCATGAGACCCCAAGCCAGAGGACCCAGACAAGCGGAGAAAAACAGATCTGCTTAAACTGCCTTGCCATTCTCCAGGCAGAGACTTCCATTGCCCCGCCCACCTAGCAACAAACTTTACCTCATTTCCTAAGGCCAGATATTGCAGCGCGGGGAAGCTTTGGGTTCCTGCTCCCTCAGGCTCTCTCCCCAGCTGCATTGTCTCCAGCCCAGCACCCGGCACTGCCGGTCACACAGGGAGGCTCTGGGTGCCCGCCCCTCAGAGACACCGGTCCCATTCTTGGCTGAAGTACCCTGTGGGGGGCCCAGAGCCACTCTCACCACCCACTGCCAGCCCTTTGGAGCTTTGGAGCTCTGGAACTCCGGGCCCACCCAGGCTGAGGCACTCAGTGTGAGACCCCAAGCCGGGGGACCCAGACAAGATCTGTGGAGAAAAACAGATCTGGGTAAACTACCTTGCTATTCTCCAGGCAGAGACTTCCATTGCCCCGCCCACCTATCAACAAACTTTACCTCAGTTCCTAAGGCAACAGCGCGAAACAGGAGACAAAGCCCCACCCCTATGCTGCAATGAAAAACAAAAGGGAGAGGCTGGAATCGGAGATCACAGAAGTGACTCTAGTCTGATCGCTTATTTTGACTTATGATTTTATCATTGAAACTGTTGGTCTAGATTACGTTTGGTGTTTACCTTCTGACTTATACTGTTTCTTGATTTTTTGGCCTGTCTCTGTTTAGCTATCAGTATTCTTTAGGGAATCTTTCTTACCTGTCTTTTTTCACTTCTTCCCAGCCCTGTGTCTCTCTCTCACCTGATAGTTGGTATATATATCTGTTTTCCCTCTTGCACTTCTCTCTCTCGCTTATTTTGACTTATGATTTTATCATTGTAACTGTTAGTTTAGATCACCTTCTGTTTACCTTCTGATCTACACTGTTTCTCGATTTTATTGACCTGTGTCTGTGTAGCTATCAGTACTCCTTAGGGAATCTTTCTTATGTGTCTTTCTTCACTTCTTCCCGATCCTGTGACTGTTTTTCACCTGATACCTGGTATGTATATCTGTTATCCCTCTTGCACTTCTCTCTTTCGCTTATTTTGACTTATGATTTTATCATTGTAACTGATGGTTTAGATCACGTTTGTTGTTTATCTTCTGACTTACACTGTTTCTCGATTTTATTGCCCTGTCTCTGTGTTGCTATCAGTACTCTTTAGTACTGTGTAGCTATCAGTACTCTTTCTTACATGTCTTTCTTCACCTCTTCCCAGCCCTGAGTCTCGTTCGCACCTGATAGTTGGTATGTATATCTGTTTTCCCTCACGTGCTTCTCTCTTTCTAACTCCCTATTGACCCCCCTTCCTCCATTATTTTCCTCTTCTATATGCCCCCTTTTTAAATCTAGGGACCAAGACTGCATACTGCTGAATAGACAGACTGTAAAGCAGAGGGAAAAGTGAACAAAGCCAGAAAACCCTCATAAGGAAGAACAGGTCATTGCAGAAGAGAAATAAAAGCAACCCCACCTTCCCTCAAAAACAGAATTGAAGAGGGGGAGGAAAAGGGGTAAAGGGAGAAAAATCTACAGAAATGAAGAAAAACCAAAAGAAGAGTATGGGTCTCTCCCAGACGCCTGGGAGAGCAGACACTGAGAAAATTGACTTTGGAATACAAACAATGAAAAGTCCCCAGAATGAAGGGTCTCAAAATGCAAATGTAGATATCAAAACAATAATGGAGAGACTAAAAAGAATTGAGGAGACACAAGAAGAAACTAGGAAGGAGCTGATATCTGAGATAACAGTAATAAAGAATACTGTGAATGAAATAAATAACAAATTGATAAGCATGGAAAGCAGAATTACCCAAGCAGAAGAAAGAATCTCAGAGCTTGAGGACCAAAATATAGAAATAACCCAAACTCTTAAAAACACAGAAAATAAGCTAAAAAAGACAGGACAAAACCTTCAAGAGGTGAGTGACTACCTCAAGAGGCCTAACCTAAGAATAATCGGACTCCCTGAGGCAGAAAGAGAAACAGAGACCACATTGGAACAAACTTTCCATCGAGATCATTCAAGAAAATTTCCCTCATCTAATCAGTGATACAAAAATTCAAACACAAGAGATTCAGAGAACCCCCGCAAGACAACAAATGAGAAGACCAACTCCTAGACACATAATAATTCGCCTAAATAAAGTAGGCACAAAAGAAAAAATCCTAAAGGCAGCAAGAGAAAAAGGCCAGATCACCCACCATGGAAGACCAATCAGAATAGCAGCAGATTTATCTGCAGAAACCCTGCAGGCTAGGAGAGCTTGGAGCCCTATCTTCAAAGTCCTAAAGGATAAACAATTTCAACCAAGAATAACCTACCCAGCCAAGCTAAGCTTCATCAGTGAGGGAGAATTAAAATCTTTCCCAGATATCCAATCCCTAAGAACTTATGCAGCCACAAAACCATCTCTACATGAAACACTTAGAAAGTACTCAACACAGAAGAAAAGGAAAAAGAACAACATTCTTCACAAGAGTACAGGGAAAAGAATAAAATATACACGGACCAACCCCAAAACCAAAAGAAAGACAAAAAAAAGAAAAAAGAAAAAACCAAGTGGAAGAACAACAACTCAATAAGAACTCCATGATAGGGATGAACTCTCACATTTCAATAATTAGTCTGAATGTGAATGGACTAAACACACCACTGAAAAGACAAAGAATGACAAAATGGATAAAATATCACCAGGCAACAATATACTGCCTTCAAGAGACCCATCTCACTAGAAAGGACATACACAGACGCAAAGTAAGAGGATGGGAAACAAATTTTCAGGCGAATGGAACACAAAAGAAAGGAGGAGTCGCGATCCTAATTTCAGACAAAATACCATTTAAGTTATCAAAAATTAAAAAAGATACAGAGGGCCACTACATAATGATAAAAGGTTCACTCCATCAACAAGAAATATCTATCCTAAACATATATGCACCCAACATAGGTGCACCAACATTCATAAAGCAACTTCTAGGAAAACTAAAGAAAGACATTGACTCTAACACCATAATAACTGGGGACTTTAATACACCACTCACAACCTTAGACAGATCATCAGGACAAAAAATCAGCAAGGAGATCCGGAACCTCAATGAGACTCTGGACCAAATGGACTTAATTGATACCTATAAAACACTCCATCCAAAGACCACAGAATACACATTCTACTCATCACCACATGGAACATATTCTAAGATCGACCACATAATTGGACACAAATCAAGTATAAGCAAAGTTAAAAGGACTGAAATTCTGCCATGCACCTTTTCGGACCACAGTGGAATAAAAATAAACATTGACACCAACAAAGTCCCCCCAAAACCCACAAAGACATGGACACTAAACAGCATGATGCTAAATAACTCCTGGGTCAATGATGACATCAAAATAGAGATCAAAAGATACCTGGAAACAAATGAAAATAAAGAAACATCTTACCAAAATCTCTGGGATGCCTTAAAAGCTGTAATAAGACGGGAATTTATATCCCTACAAACACACATGAGGAAAATGGAAGGAACAGAAATTGACAACCTAACAAGCCACCTAAAGAAGCTGGAAAAGCAAGACCACAAAAACCCTAATTTCAGCAGAAGAATCCAGATCACCAAAATAAAAGCCCAAATCCAGGACATAGAAGACAAAAAGATAATACAAAAAATCAATGAAACAAAAAGCTGGTTCTTCGAAAGGGTAAACAAGATTGATGGTCCCCTAGCTAGACTGACCAAGAAAAAACGAGAAAAAAACCAAATAAGCATAATCAGAAACACAAAAGATGAAGTCACATCTGACCCTGAAGAAATACAAAAGATCATTAGAGACTACTACGTACACTTGTATGGAAACAAACTTGAAAACCATAAGGAAATAGAGGACTTTCTGACATCACACAACCTACCTAGGTTGGAACAAGAAGAAATTGAGACCCTAAATAAACCAATAACAATCAAGGAAATCGACCACGTAATAAGAAAACTTCCTACAAAAAAAGCCCTGGTCCAGATGGCTTTCAGCAGATTCTACAGACATTTA
>NW_007256300.1:0-301 GCF_000164805.1 Carlito syrichta
TTTTGCCTAGCTCCAGGGAGAAGAAAATTCTCATATGTTCAAGAAGGAGGTTGTGCTACTTTGAACTTAGGCCGTCCAAGCAGCCCAATGTCTGGGCGAGCCATTCCCACACCCTGGAGTGGCTCACAGCATGTGTGACTGTCACTGTGACTCCAGTAACACCTGTCCTACCTGGTGTGCACCCTTGTGTCCACGGAGGTCAGTGGGTCACCTTCTCCTATGCGGTCTCTTAACCCAAAAACCACACCACTCCCATGGCGCGACCTGCTGATGATCGCATGCCATCTGATGGTATCCTTCC
>NW_007256300.1:1984-3506 GCF_000164805.1 Carlito syrichta
CGAGAGGATTGTATTTTGACCCCAGCCAGGACAACATAGTGAGACTTCCTTTCTACAAAAAAGATGAAAAAAATAAGCTGGTGATGGTGGTGTGCACTTGTATCCCAGATACTCTGGATGCTGAGACAGGAGGATAGCCTGTGACCAGGAGTTCAAGGCTGTGGTGAGCCATGATTGTGCCATGGCACAGCAGCCTGGGTGACACCTTTGAGACTCTGACTCAAAAAAAAAACAAACAAAAGAACAGCATCCTTCATGCAGTTTGTAGCTAATGAATGCACATTTCCACATCACAAACTTATGGAAAGGTAGCCCTTATTTTCTCAGACTTCATTTCTGGAGATTTGTTGCTGTCCTTGAAAAAGAATCCAGGCGAGGTATAGTGCCTCATGCCTGCAGTCACATCAATTTTGGAACCGATGTGGGAGGATCTCCTCAGTCAGGAATTGAAGACCACCCTTGGCAACAGCAAAAAACCGTCTCTATAAAAAAAATTAATACATAAGAGAATCTAGATGCAAGCTTTCCATTCTGTAGTTGTCAGCCAAAACCAAGGAAGACTCAAATGCTCTTTCCCTGGAACTTGAGGAGAGGGTGTCTCTTCATGGCCCATAGGATCTGAGAATATGGCCTTTAACACCAACCTCTGACCCTGCACACCCCTTGTTGGTCTGGGAGGTAGAAAGAAGAAGGGTGCCCTCAGTTACCTTTCTTTGATTTTCCCTACAGAAACACCAGAAGCAAGACATTTTGGATCGGCTGGAAAAAGTAACACAATTTCTTTTTTTGTTTGGGGAGAATTTCAATGTCGAGTGCCTGTCTCCTGCCCACTTCAAGCCTGGGGAAGGTCAACCCTGTGTTCTAACCCCATCCCCTCCCTAATAATCTGGTCTCATGCGTTGGCCTTTCCTGGAGCACTGGTGGCATCCTGAGGATGCGTCATTGCAATGCCACCTCTGCCTCCCCCGTAAGAGATCTGTATAGGAAGATGGGCCCTGTGTGTGTACTATGTATAATCTACATAAGACAGGTCTCCAAGGATTGATACGAAGCTCAGGGAAGCCAGGCACAGTGACTTGTGCCTGGAGTCCCACCCACTTGGCGGCTGAGGTGGGAGGATCCCTTGAGCCCTGGAGTTTGATGATCTGCTGCACTGCAGCCTCGGCAGCCATGCTCATGCCCGGGTCTGCCTGCAGGGAGGACTAAAGCATCAGGCGACTCAGAGTCTGCTGGAGCCGCGAGACCAGTATTTGGCCCAGCTGCAGCAGCAGGAGGCTGCCTATCAGCAACTGGTCTCCGAGAAGGAGGCGCTGCACAAGGAGATGCTGCTACAGGCCAAGCTGATGGGCCAGATGAAGGAGGAGGCCATTCAGGCCAAGGTCGAGGCCATAATGGTCTGCCTAGAGTTGCAGATAACCCAGGTATGGGAGGGGCCGGGAGTGGGCCTGGAGGGGAGGACCTGGCCGCCCTGGACCTTCTCATTCCTCTCCCGTCTGCAGGAATGTCGGCAAATGGCAGACCA
>NW_007256300.1:3814-6927 GCF_000164805.1 Carlito syrichta
ACACCCTCACGCCTGTGAACAACAGGTTTCCTCAAAGAGGCCCGAAAGAGCAGCTCCTCTCCACCTGCCTGCCCCCAATATGTCCTGCTGGTTCCCCCCACAAAAACACACCCTCTCGCTTGCAGGTGGTGAACTTGAATGCAGATCTAGCCAGTGAGGAGAAGAAATGGGCATGGCCCCAGGGGCAGCTGAGGAAACGTACAGTGGCCTGCCAGTGGCTAGTCAAGATGGCAGACCCAACCTGGAAGGCGGCGGAGGAGGCCACTCCAGCTCCTGGGACCAGGGGCGAGACTGTGTCTAAGGAAGAGCACCTGGCCTTTCAGAGGGCCCTGCAGAATCTTCAGGTGAGGGAGTCTTTCCTGACAGGCCCAAGGAGGCTGGGCTGGCAGGATGCTGCTGACCCTGACTCCGGGTTCCGTTTCCAGAGTGGGGCCCTGGAAAGGTAAGCTTTTTCTCATTTCAGGATGGCTAGGATCTTACCTAGGGTGCTGCAGACTCCTCTGTGGAGACAGGCAGAGTGAGATGGGTAGGGATTGGTTTTCTGACGCCAGAGCCATGATTTAATCATGGGCCAGAGCGAGTCTAAGGAAACGAAAATGTTCATCAGCATTCTAATGAACACACTTTCTAAGCATGGAGCTAAAGTTTCTTATTCTAATCTAGCTCATTTTCTACATTTTGTGCAGGAACAATGTTAATTAAAAATGCTTTAAATCCACAGCATAATTATTAAAAATTTCCTTCCAAAAAGTCCACTAACAATGATGATGATGAGGGAACTTTTCTCTTCGCTGCAGCCTCGGCTCCCCCTGATTATAATGACAATGATAAATTATCTCCACAGGATGAAGCCACACCTGAGGCAAAAGCTGTTAGATATCATATTAGTGCCCCTATGGCCAACCCTGTGCCTTCCCTCCCACAGGCTGCTCCTTTCAATACTAAAGTCCTAAAGCCAAAAAATTTGCCTAAAAATGCTGGTAATGCCCCTGCGGCTCCTGTCTTTCCTCTTGGTATGCAGGCAGTACGAGCTGAAGCAGAAAACGAAGGAGATTTTAGTTTCACAGCTTGTTTCCCAATACAATTTTATCCCAGTGCTGATGGAGTGGATCGAGCTCACTGGGAACCCTTGCCGTATAAATTGGTAAGAGAGTTATGGGAGGCAAGCTCAAAGTATGGTTTTCTTGCACCTTATACAATTACTATTTTAGATCAATTTGCCTCTTGACGGATGACTCTCGCAGATTGGAAGCAATTAGCCAAAAGCTGTTTGTCCTGAGGTGCTTATTTGCTATGAAAAACTGAGTATGACGATCAAGTTACAATTCAAATGGACCAGAATTTAAATCAACCTGTTGGGTCATTCATTATTTCTCACAATATGCTCTCCGGGACTGGTATGTATACCCAAATGGCTAATCAAATTTCTCTACCCAAAGATATTTTGCTTCAGATAAATCATTGTGCTGTCACCACGTGGAAAAAATTTTTCTTATCTGATATAAAACAAAAGGCCGAAGAAAGTTATGAGGACTTTGTTTCCACACTCACTACGGCTGTTAATTGGGTAATTACTAACAAAGAAGCAGCAGAGATTCTTATCAAACAATTGGCTTTTGAAAATGCTAATAATACTTGTCAGACTTTTCTTAGACCCATATGCAAAACCAGATGGGTTACTGATTTTATCTGCCAGTGCGCGGACGTAACCCCAGCTATTATACAAGGGATGGCTTTGGCCGCAGCATTGAAGGGAGAACCCTTTTCACAGTATGCAGGGCGCAGGTAAACAGAAAAATGTTTCAGTGTAATCATGTTATGTGTGTGGACAAATCGGGTACATTAGTAGAAACTGCCCCGCTAAGCTTACTACACCTCTTTCTAAGGTTTCCTTTAAAAGTTGAGAATACTGAAATAAAGCCTGAACTTAGTTACACTTTTCCTTTTCTTATAGGAATGCAGGGAACTCAAGCAATGATAAACAAAAATATATAAGTAATATGAATAATATAAGTAATATAAGCAAAAGTATATAAGTAATATAAATAAAATAAGTAATATAAACAGTATAAGCAATATAAGCTATATATATATGGCCAATATATAAACACTATATAAATAATACAAATAATATAAGTAATATAAGTAATATAAGCAAAAGTATATAAGTAATGTGTAAGTAATATAAGTATATAAACAATATATATAAGCTATATATATATATATATAAGCAATGTATAAATAATATAAGTAATATATATACACAACATAAGCAATATATAAGTAATATAAGAAAAGTATATAAGTAATAAGCAAAAGAATATCTCATTACAGTCTTGCTATAACTGTGGTCAGTCGGACACATTAACAGAGATTGTCCGGTGAAACAAGTTACGGCTGGCTCCCAATACAATAGGTTTCCTCAAAGAGGCCCAAAAGAGCAGCTCCTCTCCACCTGCCTGCCCCCAATATGTCCTGCTGGTTCCCCTCACAAAAACACACCCTCTCATTTGCAGGTGGTGAACTTGAATGCAGATCTAGCCAGTGAGGAGAAGAAACGGGCACGGCTCCAGGGGCACCTGAGGAAATGCACAGTGGTCTGCCAGTGGCCAGTCAAGGTGGCAGACCCAACCTGGAAGGCGGTGGAGGAGGCCACTCCAGCTCCTGGGACCAGGGGCGAGACTGTGTCTAAGGAAGAGCACCTGGCCCTCCAGAGGGCCATGCAGAATCTTCAGGTGAGGGAGCCTTTCCTGACAGGCCCAAGGAGGCTGGGCTGGCAGGATGCTGCTGACCCTGACTCTGGGTTCCGTTTCCAGAGCCGCTTCCTGCAGTTGATGCGGGAGAAGGAAGACATGCAGGAGTGGATGGTGGAGCTGGATCATCGCTGTATCCAGCTGTCTGAAGAGACCGACACTCCTGGTGAGCAGGGAGGTTTTGGCTGTGGTGCGGCAGCTCCCTGGGGGGGAAGGGCCAGCCTCTCAGCCCTGTCTTCCTGCAGGCGAGTCCATGGCCCTGTCCCAGAACCAGAGGGCAGTGATGAAGGAGTGGCGCCGAGAGGAGGAGGAGGACCTCAGCCGACTGACCCAAGAAAACGAAGAGATGGAGGTAGGGCC
>NW_007256300.1:7070-8973 GCF_000164805.1 Carlito syrichta
CATGACAAATTCCTGGCCGCTACCCAGAGCCCGGCTGCGGAGTCCACTCCAGGGCCTGCAGCCCCCCAGGCACTGGGAGCTGCCCACGGGCAGCCAGCTGGTGAGTAGCACACTTGGCGAGGGCGGGGCAGGTGCGGGCAGGGCGCAGTGCTCAGATGCTGGCCTGTCTCCACTCACAGGTCTCAGCGCGGTGAGCCTGACCGATGATGCGGAGTCGACACAAGGAGACACAGGGGAGGGCACTACGCCCAAGAGTCCCACTACACAGCAGATTGCTCACCTGCTGCCTGGAATCCAGATCACCCAGGAGAGTCCAGGCCTGGCCGACAACCCCTGCATACCCTTTTTCTACAGGCATCATGGGTGTAACGAGTTGAAGATATTGGACATTTAGAGCCAGGGGATGGGCCGGGGCCTCTGCCCCCACCATGCTCCTTCCCCTCCTACCCCGCCCCTGCCACCGTGTACCTGCCACTCCTTTCCTGCCATCTCTCCCTCCTCACCCCTTCATCTTGACAGTAGCAAGATAGGGCCTGTGCCTAACAGGGAGAGAAATTGGTGCGGTCCCTTCGCCAGCTGAATCAGGGCCTCATCTTAATTTCTGGGTTTTGCTTTGTTCCAACAAAACAAAATGCCTGAGGTTCAAACTCTAGTTTCTTTGGAGGCTGTCCCTCAGGAGTAGCAGGGACTCCCAGGTCATCTCCTCACCCCACCCAGCAGGCCTTCTTCAGACGTCTCCCTCTTTTTACTCAGAGACACTTGGGGCAGGACAATGGGGTGGCATTCTCTCCAGGTGGACAGTTGGGCTAACTGTCGGCTGGGAAAACACAGGCTGTGTGGTTGAGTTCCCCTGCTCATGTGTACATATTGTATTTAAGGTTTTGTTTATTCTGGGGGTTGTGCCTCCCCCTGTATAATAGGCATGGTTGAAGCTGGCAAATAAAAAGATTCTAATAATAATTTGGTTTGGGGAAACTTATTTATTGCTAGTACAGGGTAGAGGAAGGAGGTGGGGATGGGGTTGTGGCACCCTGGTGACAGGGCTCCAGTTATTTGGCTTTTCATTTCAAAATAAAATAAATGAATTAATCCATGCCGCTCAGTGTCATGTTCATGTTTCCATCACTGGGTCCTGGGTCTACCTCACTGCATGTTGGAGTTGGTACCGGCATAGGGCAGGCTTTGGGATTGTTCGGAGTCCCAGAGTTTCTAATCATGTTCAGTGCAGCAGCTAGGGACTTTCAGGCACTGTCACCTGTGTACTGCTGAGTGATGTCTGGGAGATTTCAAGCTGACTGATGGGGCAGTGAGGGGATCTGAAAGGAGTTAATTTAAAAATCTCTAAAAGTATTGTTTTTTGGGTCAGAGTCTCACTTTGTTGCCCAGTGTGGAGTGCAGTGGCATGCTCATGGTCACCACAGCCTCAATTTGCTGGGCTCAGGCGATCCTCTAGCCCCATCCTTCCAAGTAGCTGAAACTACAGATGTGTGCTACCATGCCCAGCTCATTTTTGGTTTACTGTAGACATGAGGTCTCGCTAAGAT
The DNA here is from genome assembly GCF_000164805.1 of Carlito syrichta. NCBI lineage: Eukaryota > Metazoa > Chordata > Mammalia > Primates > Tarsiidae > Carlito > Carlito syrichta. Next base: position 8,615 of record NW_007256300.1, read on the forward strand.
GCCCAGGCTGGTCTCCAACCCTTGGGCTCAGCCAATCCTCTCACCACTGCCCAAAATGCTGGGATTACAGGCGTGAGCCACTTCGCCCAGGTTTATAAAAGGATTTATGAAAAGCTCAGGGAAATCGGTCACAGTGGATCTGATTTGTAGTCCCACTGACTCAGACACTTTCAGCATTCTTAAAGATCAATAATTCCAGCCAGGAATTTCTTATCTAGCCATGCTAATCTTCATAAGTGATGGACAACTAAAATCATTCCCAGACTTCCAATCCCTAATAGAATGTGTTGTCTCCAGACCAGTCCTCCAGGAGAGGCTTAAGAAGCTGTGGAACAGAGAACACACAAAAAAGGAATGGT
>NW_007256301.1:0-4109 GCF_000164805.1 Carlito syrichta
GGCTGGAGCCAGCCAGGCCTGGGCCGGCTGGGCTGGACAAAGGCTGGGATTGTGCGGGCTGGTCCTGGCGCCTGACTGACACCCGAGCCACCCAGAGGCCAGCACGGGGTGTGGGGGGGCTGCCCTCCAGGCCTCTCTGGGTCCAGCGAGCCTCTCGTCCCTCTCTGAAGGCAGGGTGGTGGTGGTGGCGGCACTGGGCCCAGGGAAGGGGTGAGTGGCCCGGGTGGGAGACAGCAGGTGGTGGGCAGCACAGAAGGGCCTGTGGCGTCCCCCTTCAGCTCATGTCCCCTCCTGCTGTCCTCCCTGGCCTGGTGTGGGATTGGGCCGCAGCCATCAGCATCGGCCTCGTGGGGCATTTTCCAAGCCGTGCCCTGGCACTGGTTGGGGAGGAGGTGTTGTGTCAGACTCCAGCGGGGCCACCCTCCTGCTGGCCTCCCGGCAGCTGGAAAGCCCTGCCCCTTCCCGAATCTCAGCTGCGGGTCCTGGGGCCTGTCCAAGGGCCTGAACCCTCCTCTCCTGAGTTGGAGACCAATAAAGTCGCTGGACCCTCAGGCTTTGTTTGGTTCTGAGCCCTGGTGCCCCTGCTGGTCAGGCAGGGTTGCAAGGTTCCAGCGGGGCCTGCCTGCAGTTTTTCATGCGTTCATTCATTCCCTCATTCATTCCCTCACAACTCCCAGAGCCTCCATGGTGTGGGTGCCCTGAAGTTACAGGGGTGAAGAAGACCCTCTGTCCTGGGGAGAATCGGCAGCCTGGCCACGCCGAGGGTGGGACGCCCTGGAGACGGATGTATCCAGTGTCCCGGGGTTCTCCAGTCTAATGGTGGAGGCACAGTCCCTGCTCTGCGGCCATCCTCAGTCTGACAGCAGAGACAAAAACCTTGACCTCAGATAACTCAGTCTAAAGCAGGAGGCAGCCAGGCTCGGTGGCTCAGCCTGTAATCCCACGCCTTTGGGAGGCTGAGGTGAGCGGATTGCCTGAGCCCGCAGATTCGAGACCTGCCCGGGCAACTTGGCGAGACCTCATCTCTACAATAAATCAAAAATCAGCCGGGTGCGGTTGCGCGCGCCTGTGGTTCCAGCTACTCAGAAGGCTGAGGCGGAAGGATCAACAGAGCCCAGCAGGTGGAGGCTGCAGTGACTGGGAGCGGCCACTGCACTCCAGTCTGGGTGACAGAGTGAGACTCCAACTCAAAAAAAAAAAAAAGTAGGAGGCATAGTCCCTGCTCCCAAGGCACCCTCGGTCCTTTCTAGGGGATTTCAGTCTGATGGGGAGGGCACAGCCCATACCCACCCGAGTTGCCGGTTAGACCAGGGAAGCCATGACTTGCTCTGGGCCTGGCTCGAAGAAGAGCTGTGGAGGAAAAGGCCCAAGCCCCGTGCTCCTGAAGTGGAATGAATGGGTAACAGACAAGGCGGGGCTTTGGGGTGAGGCCTGGAGGTGAATGTGTGTGAGAGACAGACAGCGTGCGTGGGCTGTGGGGGAGGCTGGATGGAGAGAGGCAGTGGCGTGGAGGACAGGAGGCTGGGCTGGGGTGCCTGGGAGGACTGGACGCCAGGGCGGGAATGTGGGGGTGAGAGGGGTGCCACAGGTGGGGGAACACCGCTGAGCCCTGGGCGCCCTGGGCACTCAGGAGAGAGGCCCATGGGGAGTATGAGACCTTGGGATGGGAGGAGGCTGCAGGAGGTGCCGTGTCTTGGCAGCCCCCAGAGCCAAGCATGCTGCGGAGGGTGGGAGCAAGTGTGGAGGGAGACGAAGAGGGGGTGGGCCTCTGGGCCACAAGGGACAGCTGAGGGACAGGGGAGACAGGGCTGGAAAGCCCTGCCCCCTCCTGAATTTCAGCTGCTGGCCCTGGGGACGGTCCAAGGGCCTGAACCCTCCTGACACATGCCTGTAGTCCCAGGTACCCGGGAGGTTGAGGCGGAAGGATCACCCTTTTAAGGAGTTGGGTGTCTCACTCTGCCACCCAGGCTGGAGGGAAGTGGCACGATCATGGTTCACTGTAGCCTCGACCTCCATGGGTGTGGGGTGGATAGCAGGCCACCACCAGCCCACTGCCTGGTCTCAGAGGAAGGAGCCAGAAGCCAGAGGCCCCGATGCACTGTGGTCTGTCCCCTGGTCCCAGAGCCCACAGAGATGCCTGTCATCGGAGGGACAGTCGGATGTGCCTGTGGTGCTTAGTCCAGAAAGACAAGACAGCTGCTTCTGAGCCCTCAGGGGTTGAGCGTGGCGGCCGTAAGGCTCACTGCGCAGAGCACTTCCTGTTACCTGCCCTCTCCGTACAGTGGCAGGGCGCAGAGGTGGGGAGACGCAGACAGGATGTGTCATGCGTCGCTTGTCCTGTGTGCCCCCGCCCCCGAGGAGACTGGACGACAGACGCATGACACGCAGAGCAACTGGAGCACACGTTCCCATCTGGGCACATGGGCGCCAAAGTGGGTGCTCTCAGCCCCTTTCAGCGTCACTGTCCCCAGCTCCAGAGGGCAGAGCAGGGCCAGTCTGTGAACTTTGGGGAACGGCAGAGACCAGCTTCCTGAAAGGAAACCTGCATGCGGTCTGGCAGGGGGCGCCCGGGGCCCGCTCCCCACGGTAGGGACCATGGAAGCCAGAGATTGCTGGCAGGGCCTGCGTCCCTGATAAGAGCCTTCACAATCGTTTGATATTTGCTGAGCACCTACTGTGTGTCAGGCAGGGATCACACAGGGATCTCCACTCTTCTGGAATATGCAGTCTAGACGGAGAAGCAGATGCACAAGCAGCTGAATCCATGAACAAGATAAGGACCCATGTGATTTAATCTGCATACAACTACTGCTCTAACGGCTATTTTTTTTTAATGAGTTGGGGTCTCACTCTGTCACCCAGGCTGGAGTGGAGTGGCTCGATCATGGTTCACTGTAGCCTTGACCTCCTGGGGTCAGGTGGTCCTTCCACCTCAACCTCCTGGGTAGCTGGGGCTACAGGCATGTGTCACCAGGCCCGGCTAATTTTTTGATTTTTTGTCGAGATAAGGTCTCGCTGTGTTGCCCAGGCTGGTCTCAAACTCCTGGACTCAAGCAATCCTCCCACCTTGGCTTCCTAAAGTGCTGGGATTACAGGTGTGAGCCACTGCATCTGACCTCTAACGACGGTATATGAGGGGACCCAAAAAGCCCCAGAATTTTAAAATAAAAAATTGTGTATTCATTTTTACATGTTTAAACTTCAGTCACTGCTAAAGTACTCTGCATTTGATGCAATACACCTATCAAGATGCTTTTCCCACTGTTCAAAGGTTTTTGAATTCATCAATTTTGATGCCTTTTAGTGCTTCTGATGTTTTTTGTTTCACCTCTTCCACATCGCCAACATGTTTCCCTTTGAGAATTTTTTTCATCCAGGAAAACAGACAAAAAAAAAAAAAGATCACTCGTGGTGAGATCAGGTGAATAGGGAGGGTGGAGCATGGGGACCATGCAGTTTTGGGTCAAAAACTGCCAGATACTTAGTGTCGTGTGGGCAGATGCACTCGCTCATAAATCACTCATCGTAAAATGGGCAGATGTGTTGAAAGAATCTCCCCCCCAAAAATTCACTGCAGTGGAACGCAGGTTCTCACAACTCTAGCTGGTAACTGATGCTGATGTGCTCCTAAAACACTGACCTAGCGGGGAAGCCTGCAGTACGAGGGGCCTGCCCTCCAAAACATAATTCCAGTTTTTTGGGATTCCTTTGTCTATTATATATACATTATTAAAACCACATGAGGCGGGCTCGGTGGCTCAGCCTGTCAACCCGCGCCTTTGGGAGGCTGAGGTGAGTGGATGGCCTGAGCGTGCCACTGCCCTCCAGCCTGGGCGACGGAGTGAGACGCCAACTCAAAAAAAAACCACAAAAAAACCTCATGAAGTGGAAACTAGCATTACGTCCGTTTTTACAGAGAGAAAATGGAAGCCCAGAGAGATCAAGCAACTTGCTTGAGGCCACATTTCTTTTTCTTTTTTTTTGAGTTGGAGTCTCACTCCGTCGCCCAGACTGGAGTGCCATGGCATGCTCCCTGCCACCGCAGCCTCGACCCGCTGGGCTCTGGCGATCCTTCCGCTTCAGCCTTCCAAGTAGCCGGAATTACAGGC
>NW_007256301.1:4129-5128 GCF_000164805.1 Carlito syrichta
CCCAAAGCGCGGGATGACGGGCTGAGCCGCCGAGCCTGGCTGAGGCCACACTTCTAATATGCGGCGGACCTGGAACACCTCTCAATCCCTTAGGCACCTGACCTCCTTAGTGCAGTAAACACTGCAGAATGAGGGGGTGTTACTGCGGCCAAGGTGATCAGAAAGAGCCTCTCGGAGGAAGTGATGTTTGAATTGGAGGATGAGGAGAAACAAGCCATGCAGACATCTAGGGAAGGATCATTGCGGGGGCAGCAGGTGCAAAGGCCCTGAGGTGGGAAGGAGCATACCGACAGATCGGAAAAGTGACCGGCATGGCCAGGGCGGTGAGCAAGGGGGGAAGACCTGATGTGAGCTTGGAGTGCAGACAGGTGACCCCCAGCCTTTCATGAGGATCTTCGTGTGCTCTGCCCTGCAAAAGATAGATACTCTAGGAAACAGATACGATATCAGTTTCCTTTAAGAAAAACCTTTGCTCTGTCTGGCAGGCGCTGGGCTGGGGGTTAGACACCAGCAGCTCACAGTGTGGCTGACGAAACCCGCTGTTCCCAGAGCCACAGGATCAGGATGGTGTCAGCGGTGGTGACGGGCATTTGCTGAGGGCTGACGGGCGCCAGTCCTCATCTGATCTGCTCAGTGGTCCTCTCTGATGGACACAGATGTTCTCATCTTTAGATGAAAGAGCTCAGACTCAGGGTTGAGTGACCCGTCCAGGGTCCTACGACAAGGAAGGCATCACAGCGGATTTCAGCTCACGTCTGAGCCTCTTCACTGTGGTGTAGGGTCAGAGGCGGCCGCGAGCTGGGGAACAGAGCAGCGTTGGCGAAGACAGGACACGGGCTCGCGCTCTGTGCACCCAGCATCCCAGGCCGAGGTGGGGCCGCCGGGTGATTGGGGCCCATTTTGGTTAAGGGGTCAAGGGTGCGCTTCCTCCTAGAGTTCTTGGTGGGTATCTCTGTTTTTCTCGTAACGGGGAAAGTCCGTCTTCCCTTTCTGGCTTGT
>NW_007256301.1:5356-9738 GCF_000164805.1 Carlito syrichta
GGAAGGGCCAGCTCCTCCGACTACCGCTAGGTGTCAGGATTGTCAAGGAAGTCCCACCTGGGCCGGGCCGCCCGGCTCTCTGCAAGGGGAGGGGCCGCAGAAGGTGGGATTTGAATCCAGAGCCCAAGCGCTCACGTGGCTTGGTTTTGAGTCCTCGGTGGCCGGGCTTCGAGGCTGCTCCTGCCCCAGAGGCTCCCGAGAAACGGTTAGGAGGCTGGTTCCTCCGGGGCCGCATCCCGTAAGACTGGGAAGGGGCGGGTAGTTTCCGGTGACCTGGCCCCCAGTGGGTCCGGGGGCTTAGACTTCTGAGTCTCCCCACCTCAACAGCGCCCGGGGCCTTCCTGGAGCCCCCTGCCCCGGCCTGCAGTGAACATGGAACACCCAGGCAGATCCAATCCCCATCTCCTGGTGAGTAATGACTTTACTGGTTTTTCCGCCCGTAAATTAAACCTAATCTTGTGTTGACTCTGCTGAACAAGGAGGATAACGAAGAAGATTAAGATGAGATGGTATTCATTCCCCTCCAACAAAAGCCAATTAATTGCCAGTAGGATTACCACCCCGAGCCAGGAGCCGCTACCAGCTCTGCAGATGGAGTGGGGTCGGGCTAGGTTCTCCTGGGCTTCAGCTGGGGTCTGTTCATGATGCAGCATGAGATATTTCAGCTGGATGTTTGGAAGAACTACCTGGATGAGGGAGGGGGCTGGCACCAGGGAAAGAGACGTTTGAGCACCAGGGAGGGCGCTCTGTGGACGTTCCTGAGCCCCTGCACAGACCCAGGCTTTGTGTCCTGAGGCCCTGGACTGCCTGACCATATCCATCCGGGGCCTCTGGAAACTTCTCCTGCCTTTCTGGGGTCACTCTATTTTTTGAGATAGGATCTGGCTCTATCACCCAGGCTGGAGTGAGGCTGGAGTGATCACAGCTCACTGCAAACTCAAATTCTATGGCTCAAGTGATCCTCCAGCCTCAGCCTCCCGGGTAGCTGGGACTACAAGTGTATGCTACCATGTCTGGCTATTTATTTACTGTAGAGATGGCATCTTGCTATGTTGCCCAGGCTGGTCTTGGACTCCTGTGATCCTCAAGTCATCTTCCTGCCTCGGACTCCCAAAGCATTGGGATTGCAGATGTGAGCCACTGTCCCTGGCCATATCATTGCCATTTTAGAGACTGAGATGAAACTGAGGTTCAGAGAAGTGCATCTTCTCCCCAGGTCACACAGCAAGGGCTTTGCACAGCTGGGATACAGTCCAGAGCCAATCCGCTTCCCCAACCAGCGGGCTCCTAGGTGGCCTGCCTCTCATGGGGGGGTTTGATTCCATGGGGATTGGGCGTTGGAGCTGGTGGGGTCTTCTGTCTCCCACACATCAAGTGTTTACACTCAGCCCCGGGGGTAGACGTGTGACTCGCACTCAAGCATGTATTGGGCACCTTCTGTGTACCAGGCCCTTGTTGTCTTCTGAGGATACAACCGTGAACCAGTGAGGGCCTTGTCCTCTGGGAGTTCACAGGCTAAAGGGAAAGACCTGTCGGGTTTCCAGTTCTGACCCTCCCTGGCTGTGTCACCTCGGCCAAGTCACCTCCCCATCACCGCCTCAGTTTTCTCATTCGTAAAACGGGTCAGACGATCATCTGACTTATGGCATAGGGTTGTTACGAGGATCAAGTGAGTTAATATCTGCGAGGCACTTAGATCAGGGTCTGTACATAAAAAGCGCCAAACACACGAACCCCCTCTTGTTCCAGATGAAGATGGCATCATGAGGCACCTCAAAGAGAGATTTTGGGTAACACACAGCATGCTCGCTGCCCGTCGACATCTGTCCTGAGGGATGTGGAGGGACGGCAGTGTCCCCACCTGTGCCAGGGCCGTCCTGCTGATGTGGTAGGCTAGCAATATTTTGGTTAAGATCATGTTTGTGACTGTAACCATTTGTATGAATTATTTTAAAGAAATAAAAATCCCAGAAAGAAAAAGTGCCAAACATAAATTGCACCCCTCATCTTTTTTTTTTTTTTTTTTTTTGAGTTGGAGTCTCACTCTGTCGCCCAGACACCTTAAGGAGTGCAGTGGCCGCTCCCGGCCACCGCAGCCTCGACCTGCTGGGCTCCGGCGATCCTTCTGCCTCAGCCTTCCGAGTAGCTGGAACTACAGGCGCGCGCTCCCACGCCAGGCTGATTTTTTGATTTATTGTAGAGATGAGGTGGCGCCAAGTTGCCCAGGCGGGTCTCGAACCCGCGGGCTCAGGCAATTCACTCACCTCAGCCTCCCAAGGCGCGGGATTACAGGTTGAGCCACAAGCCTGGCTTGCACCCCTCACCTTTAAAAAAAAAAAAATTGCTAAACATAAATTCATTAAATCACTAAAATGGACAGGTCTGGCAACTACGGTCTGAGAGTCAAAGGGCCGTGAGGGGGAAGCCCTGTGCTATAGGAGTCCAGAGGAGGACATCTCACTTGGCCCTTGATCAGGGAAGGCTTCTTGGAGGAGTAGGTGCAAGGACTTGGTAGAAGGGCAAATTACTTCCCTAGATAGTTCTCTGCTTCCCAAGTTGTCATTGGGAGCTGTGATACTAACTGGCCTTTTCCTGGGCTTATTGTCATGATTTATCAGTGTGCTAAAGCACCACAGTGGCATCTAGATTTGAATGGAAACCTCTGTCCTCAGGGGCCCGAGATTGAGGGGGGCGGAAGGAAAGGGTCCTGAATCTCTCCAAGACAGAAGAACAGCCCCCAGGTGCGTGTGGGTCACCTCCAGTGGCTTAGGGTGCAAAGGGGCCCCCAAGGCTGCAGAAGACAAAGATGTCTTTGAAACAAGAAAGAGAGGAAAAAAAAAAAAAAACCCAGAAGGGGGAGAAGCAGGGAAAATGATTTTCTCAGCTGGCATTTCTCGGGGAATTAAATCTTGTTTCTCGCCACCGCCGAGTGGAATAATCCGATATATTACAGCAGAAGACCCCTCCTATTTATTGCTGTGAATTTGACCTACCAGTCTCGTGTCTGCGTTTGGAAGCAGACCGTCCCGGGGAGGGCGAGGAGGCGGGGGCAGCGCCAGCCCCTGGATCAATTACTTTCCTCTCCAACACCGGAAAAATGAATTATTCCCCGAAAAGCAGGCTCCTCATCCGATGAATTCTGCACTGCAGAGCTGGTGGAGTCAGGCCAGATTGAATTTGGGCTTTTTAAAATCAGGCATTTAAAATCAGGTGGAGTGCGCGTGTTGGCGGGGGTGTCTGACAGCCACGGGGCCTTCTGTCTTCCCTGCTCACCATCCTGCGGTGGGGGGCAAGAGGGAGCCCTCCTGCCCGCCCCAGGGGCCCCCAGCACTCTGCAGGGGCCAGACGCTTTGTTCCCAGCCTGAGGCTCAGAGATGTGAGGCTGCTTGTCTAAGGCCACACAGCCCCTCGGTAACCATGGCAACCTGTCACCATTCTGTTCCTGTCCTCTGGGTCCTGCTGAAATGCGCCTCCCCTCACCCCCCTGAGAACCCCAGGTCGAACAAATCGGGATTGGGAGCTTTCCACTCTGGACATTGGTTCTGCCTATCCATAGCTGTGTGCCTAGGCAAGTAGCTTAACCTCTCTGGGCCTCAGTTTCCTGATCTGAAAAATGGAGTTAACTACAATCCTTGTCCTGGTTGCCACTCTGTCAGCTACAAATGGCAGAAATGCAATTCAAAGTGGTTTAGCCAGCCGAGCATGGTGGCTCATGCCTGCCATCCCAGCACTTTGGGAGGATGAGGTGGGAGAATTGCTTGAGCCCAGGAGTCCAAGACCAGCCTGGGCAACATAGCGAGACCTCATCTCTACAAAAAAAAATTTTTTTTAAACATTTTTTTATTGTAGAGATGAGGTCTCGCTATGTTGCCCAGACTTGTCTTGAACTCCTGAGCTCAGGCAATCCTCTCGCCTCTGCCTCCCAAGGTACTGGGGTCACAGACGTGGGTCAGGGCGCCTGGCCTACAAAAAAGCTTAAAAATCAGCCAGGCATGGTGGTGCACACCTGTAGTTCCAGCTACTTGGGAAGCTGAAGTGGGAAGATCACTTGAGCCCAGGAGGTGGAGGCTATGCTGAGCTGTGATCGCGCCACTACGCTCCAGCCTGGGTGACAGAGTGAGACCTGACTCAACCCCCCCCACCCCAAAGCAAATTTTTGGCTCACGGAAGGGAGCAGCAGCTCGGTGTAGTTTAATTTTTTTTTCTTTTTGTTTTTAGAGATGCGGTCTCGCTATGTTGCCCAGACAGGCCTCGCATTCCTGGGCTCAAGCGGTCCTCCCGCCTCGGCCTCCCAAAGCGCCGGGATTACAGGCCCAGCCCACGCGCCGCTTCCCTTCCGCGCTCCTTCGGGTCCAGCGGGATCCAGAGGCTCCGACAGCGTG
>NW_007256301.1:10178-33574 GCF_000164805.1 Carlito syrichta
CGGGGGCCGGCCCTGGCCCGCTGCCTGGCCGGGGTCCCCGGGGAGGGGGCTCCCCTCCCGCCACGTGCCTGGCAGCCGCGGAGGCTGCGGCCTCACGCACGGTGCGCGGCGAGGGAGAGCCAGCCCGGCCGAGGCTGTTTTCGTGACACGCCGCGCTCCCAACCCCGGATTTGGGCTGTTTTTCCAGGCCCGATGAGCTGGGGCCGAGAGCTGCGGGTGGGGGGTGCGGGGCGGACGTCGGGCCCAAGGGAGCTCACGGGGGCCCCGCCCTCCTCATGTAGGAAACGTCCCCGCCGGCCCGATTTGCAAGCTTCATCCTCTCCAGCCTGTATCGTGAAAACACTGGGTATCGGTTTTATTTTTCTCCCAAATATAAAGTCATGTTATAATATTGCCGGGCTCAGTGGCTCTCACCTGTAATCACAGCTCTTTGGGAGGCTGAAGCAAGAGGACCGCTTGAGGCCAAGGGTTCAAGACCAGCCTGGGCCACATAGTGGGACCTCGACAAAAAATTAGTCCGGGAGGGTGGTATGCGCCTGTAGTCCCAGCTACTTGACAGGTGGTGAGACAGGAGGATCACTGGATCACGGCTCACCATAGCCTCGCCCTCCTGGGCTCAGGCAATCCTCTTGCCTCAGCCTCCTGAGCAGCTGGAACTACAGGCTTCACCAGGAGCCTCTGCAGACCTGTGCACCTGAGGAGGGGCTGGACACCTGGTGCAGAGGGGAGGCTGCGGCAGGAGGAATTCAAAAGTGCTCTGCCTCCAGGAGGCCTTCCCAGAATTCCCTGAGCCTTCACTTACTTCCCGCCACTCCTACCTCTTAGCAACCAGCCCGTGGCACCAGGGCAAGCAGTGGCTGTGGATGGAAAAAGGCAGGCAGGACCTGGGTTCAAGACTGGGGTCTGCCACGAGCAAGCTGGGTGGCCTTGGGCAAGTTCTTACCTTTCTCAGACTCAATGAACATTTTCCTCTTCAATAGACATATAGGTCCTACCCCACGGGGTCACGTGTATTCTGTGCCGAGTTAGGGAGCACCAGATGCCCACTGAAGACTTTGATGTTCTTGAAGACCTTGGTGTGGATCTGGCTTTGGAGTGGGCAGAGAGGGGTCACATGCCCTCCTGGGTCCAGCATGGGGTAGGGAGGCGGGTGAGTCACAGTTTCCTCCAAGGCCTGTGACTCTGAGGCTTGACTGAGAAATTCCGGAAGGGTAGGCGAGAGGGTGACATGGGTGAGTGAGTGTGGCCAGGAAGACTGTGCTTCCGTCTCACCTGAGGCCAGGTACACCCCGTCTTGAAACACTCCGTGAGCTGTTTTAAAACAAAATTGAGATAGGGCCTCACCCTATCTCAATTACCTAGGCTAGAGTGCAGTGGCACAATCATAGCTCCCTGCAACCTCCAAATCCTGGTCTCAAGCAATTTTCCTGCCTCGGCCTCCTGAGTAGCTGGGACTACAGGTGTGTACCATCACGCCCAGCTCTTTTTTTGGGTAGAGATGGAGTATTGCTCTGTTGCCCAGGCTGGTCTTGAAGTCCTGATCTCAAGCCATTCTCCTTCCTTAGCCTCCCAAAGTGCTGAGATTACAGGTGTGAGCCACCATGCCCAACCTACAAGGAGTCTTTTTTTTTTTTTTTTTGGGTTGGAGTCTTACTCTGTCGCCCAGACTGGAGTGCAGTGGCTGCTCCCGGCCACCGCAGCCTCGACCTGCTGGGCTCCGGCGATCCTTCCCCCTCGGCCTTCCAAGTAGTTGGAACTACAGGCGTGTGCTACCACGCCCAGCTATTTTTTTGATTTATTGTAGAGATGAGGTGGCGCCAAGTTGCCCTGGCGGGTCTCAAACCTGCAGGCTCAGGCAATCCACTCACCTCAGCCTCCCAAAGCGTGGGATTACGGGCTGAGCCACTGAGCCCGGCTAAGGGGTCTTTTTAATTGCAAGCGTGCAGGGATGTGTGTGGGTATGCATACCCTCTGCCTTCTTGAGTCTGGCCTAAGTCCCTGCAGCTGCAGTTTCAGGCCCCTGTATCAGAACCCCATCTTCAGCCACTCCTCTTCCCTTCTGAATGAGGGGTCCTGGGGCACAGGAACGGGAAGTATGGGGTGCCCCAGCCCAGAATTCAAGTCCACAGCCTACTGCTTTCTCCCAGGGGTGCTTTGGGCAGGCCACTTCATGTCTCGGGACCTCAGCTTCCTTCCCTGTGAAATGGGGAGCTAGTACTGACCACACGGAGCTGCCGAGGGAGCCAGGTTCTCTCTCTCTTTCTCTCTCTCTTGACTGAGATGGTGGCTTTTGTCCTGTGAGCACAAGTGTGTTGGTTCTGAGTTTTCTCACTTCTTTTTTTTTTTAAGTTGGAATCTCAATCTGTCGCCCAGACTGGAGTGCAGTGGCCGCTCCTGGCCACCGCAACCTCGACCTGCTGGGCTCTGGTGATCCTTCCACCTCAGCCTTCCGAGCAGTTGGAACTACAGGTGCATGCTACCATGCCTGGCTAATTTTTTGATTTATTGTAGAGATGAGGTGGCGCCAAGTTGCCCTGGCGGGTCTCAAACCCACGGGCTCAGGCAATCCACTCACCTTGGCCTCCCAAAGCGCGGGATTACAGGCTGAGCTACTGAGCCCGGCTAGTTTTCTCACTTCTAAGCGCCCCTCATTGTGAAGCTCTCAATGTGCCTCAAACATCCAGTGTTGGAGATACTGCTTCAACCAGATCCCAGGCACAGCCTCATGTCCCCTTCCCTTCTCCACCCCTCCCTTGGCCTGTAACAACTTTGGGATGACAAGCACCCAGTTTGCCAGGCTTGGATGGACGGGAGCTCTAGACTTGACTGGGTGGATTTCTGGTTTTCTCTGGCTTCTGTTAGCCAGGCTGTAATGAGGTGGTGACCCTGCCTCCCCCTCCCCTCAGCCCTAATTCCACCTGAGCAGAAGCTGGTCTAGGTGGGAGGTGACCAACCGTCCATGCAGGTACATCTTGGGTGGCTACCTGAGATTTCTACAAAGCCTGCGGCCCCCTCAAATACTGGAGCCCAGCACACGCTGTGGCCAGAGAAGATAGCCTGTCTACAGCCCATCCAGAAGCCAATTTATTTTTATTATTTTTATTTTTTTGAGTTGAGTCTCACTCCTTTGCCCAGGCTGGAGTGCAGCAGCATGCACGCTCACAGCCACCCAGTGTCAACCTGCTGGATTCTGGCAATCCTTCCACCTCAGCCTTCCAAGTAGCTGGAACTACAGATGCACACTACCACACCCGGCTATTTTTTATTTTATTTTACTGTAAAGATGAGGTCTTGCCGAATTGCCTGGGCAGGTCTCGAACCCATGGGTTCAGGCAATCTGCTCGCCTCGGCCTCCCAAAGTGCTGGGATTACAGGCTGAGCCACTGAACCCAGCCTTTATTTTTATTTTTTGAGTCTGGGTCTCACTCTGTCACCCAGGCTGGAGTGCAGTGGCACACTTATGGCCACCACAGCTTCAAACCTGCTGGCCTCAGGCAATCCTTCCACCTCAACCTCCCAAATAGCTGGAACGACAAGCACATGCCACCACATCCAGGTAATATTTATTGTAAGAGACAAGGTCTCACCAAGTTGCCCAAGCTAGTCTCTACCACCTGGGCTGAAGTAATCCTCTTGCCTCTGCTTCACAAAATGCTGGGTTTACAGGTATGAACCACCATGTCCTGCTCAGAAGTCAATTTCTTTCTTTTTTTTTTGAGTTGGAGTCTCACTGTGTTGCCCAGACTGGAGTGCAGTGGCACGCTGCCAGCCACTGCAACCTCGACCTGCTGGGCTCTGGTGATCTTCTGGCTCCTTCCAAGTAGCTGGAACTACAGGCGTGCGCTACCACGCCCAGCTAATTTTTTGATTTATTGTAGAGATGAGGTCTCGTCAAGTTGCCCGGGCGGGTCTCGAACCCGCGGGCTCAGGCAGTCCACTCACCTCAGCCTCCCAAAGTGCGGGATTACAGACTGAGTCACCGAGCCCGGCTTCAGAAGCCAATTTCTAATGTCTTTGGGGAGATATTCACCCGGTCTTCCAGATCTGAACCCCAAAGAAGAGAGGGACCCACCCAGTGCAACAGAGACCCCAGACAAAGCCAGCCAGGACCCAGGGGCTGCCCTTGGCTTGGCCGAAATGGGGTTCCCGTGTCCCTATGCAGGTCAGGAACCGGCAATGCTTTTCCTTTGGCTGACTCTGCCCCCACCCCCAGTTTCAGTCGCTTTGGGACGTGGGGAAGCACCCAGATCACCTGCCGTGGCCGCCTTGGGTGGGAGGGGCGTGGTGGTGAGGTTTTCGGGCGGTGTCGGGGAGCCCATCTGGAACCGAGAGGGAGGCGTGTTTCAGCACCGCGGACAGCGCCCGCCCGCTGAGAATCCTGACTGCGGGAGACCCAGGTGGATCGGGTGACCCAGTCCCTGCTCTCAGGGAAGGAGAGGGAGGCATTTACACCAGCCAGCATCAAACTGGACACGCTCGTCCGTGACCCCCCTCGCCGCCTCATCCTTCTTCTCATCTGACAGCAGAGAGAAGGAGACTTAGCGAGGCTGAGTGGGTCTCTCCAGGTCACACAACTCGCCAGCTTGGGGGCAGAGCCTGGATTTCAGTCCTTGTGCACCCAGGCCCAGCATCACCAGCCTACTGTCTCACTGGTCAGAGGGGGTGGCCACAGTCTTCCAACCCTTGTGGCAACAGTGACCCTGGAGTCACTGACCTCTGTCGCGGGGAGGCTGGGTCTGCGTTTGTATGTCTGGTTTTGGGCCTGCCTCGTGTGCGCAAGGTGAGTCTAGTGGGGTGTGACCATGTACAGGAGGCAGCATGAATCCCCAGGGAGCCAAGAGGGGAGCTCTGGTGTCACATCTCAGAGACCCTCCCACCTCCCGACTCCTGGAAGGAGACCTGGGAGCCACTGCTGGCCTTTTTTTTTAAGCACTTAAAGAACAGACCAGAACTGATAGTTAAATTAAACCTGCTGAGAGCGCCTGTTTAATTGAAAATGCCATCTGTAATTTAAATGTCAGAATCGGGATGGTTATTACAGCCGCCTTGAAGACTGGGGCTCATTTCACAGTTTCAAAACAGACCAGGAAAAGCAGCAAATGGACCATGGCCTGCAGCATCGTGGAGCGATTAATAACTTCTCTGGTCCCACTGAGCTTTGGCTCACACTGCTGCCCCCGCAGGAGGAGTCTGGCTGGGGGCTGAGACTTGGGGTGTGGGCTTGGGACCCGCCTCCTGCCTTGTCCCTGCCACACCTTGGGGCCATCCTTCACCCAGCTGCAGGGCAGCTGTCCCAAGGGCAAGACTGATCTTGTTCCTCTTTACAGAGACGTCTCCCTGGAGCTTCTGGAGTGAAATCCTCCTCTCTTAGCCCTAGCATTCAAGGCCTCAGAAAGTCAAGGCCCAGTCGCCCTCTCTGGGTTCAGCACCTGGCCCTGTCTGCTGCAGACATCCTCTGCCTGGACAGCCATTGCTTTCCTTGCTCACCCAGTGAGCACTCTGTATCATTCATGACCCAGTCCTAGCATCACCACTTCCAGGAAGCCTTCTCTGAGTGACCCACGCCTCCCCAGAGCACTGGCCCAGGCCAGGCTAAGGGCTCCCTCTTGTTCCCATGGCCCTTGCTCACCCCTCAGCTGACTCACCGTGGATGTCCCGCCCCACTCTCCACTGGTTCATTCTTTCCTCCTGGGCCCATGGCTGGGGTAGGAGACTGTGTCCACTCTGCATGCCTGAGCCCCGGCTTCCAGTTTGGGGGCTTCTCAGGCCTCTCAGTGGAAAGAGAACCTTGAAGGCCACCTTTGGCTGCCACCTTTGGCTGGTCTGCCCCATCACACCCTCAGCATGGCATCTGCCTCCTGGCCCCACCCGCAGCCTGGCTCTGTGCTCCTCCTGGGTCGCTGTTCACTCCAACCTTGACCTGCTCTTCTCTGGGCTCCACGTGGGCATCCCCCCCTCTGCTGAGAGAAAAACAGAACCGCACTCCTAATTAGGTGGGCTTCCGTCTCCCCAGGGCTTCCCTTCTTGCATGTTCTGGACTTGTTAGAGGAAATCGTATATCGACATTGGTATTGATTTGCATAATTCAGATATAATTAGGAGAAAGGTTTGCCGGAGCACAGGCAGCACGGCTGGCGCTGCTATATCCTGCTGACCTTGGGGATAGTGCAGAACTGGGCCTGTGGCCCCTACCAAGTTCATGGCTCTTTTCCCTGCCGAGCCCTGTGGACACTGATCTCCAGGGTTTCGTTCCCCTGTGAGTCTTCTGGGTAGCAGGAAAGCTCTCCTGCCCCGGGTGGGTGGCTCCCTCCGGCCTGGCATCTGGAGTTCTGACCCTGAGGGCTGTCCACGGGGCCCTCAGGGATGGGGCAATATACCCCACTGTCCTGGAGGCCCACGCCTCATTTGGAACTGGGAAGAGGATCTCAGGGTGGGGTCATTCTGACAGGAGCAGGAAGGAAAGAAAATCCGAGCAGCGCTTGAAACAAGAGACTTGAAATGAGTATGACCCAGGGAATTCTGCTGCCATGATGAAAAGTGCTGGTGCATCCTTGGGAGGATTAGGGACATAACGAGGCAGAGAAGCAGATGAAAAACACACTCCATGCCTGCTCTGCTCCGCAGCCATATCTTCACACCTTCATTTATTCATCTATTTGTTTGGCAGTATTTATTGAGGGGCTACTATGGGCCAGGCAAAGCCTGGGAAGGCAGGTGTGATCTCGTCTCAGGGTTGCGGATGAGTTTGCTCCCACCCACCCCAGCCCAAGAGGGCGGATTTGGGTCTGAGATCCAGGGCCTGGGGGGTGGGCTCTAGTGCCCAGACAACTCTGTGTTGCCCCCTTAGAATTGTACCTAGGTGTGTTCGCCCTGTGAGCTGGTTCTGGCCCAGGAAGGAGATGGACAGCAGGGGGTGGGGTGGGGGTGGGGATGTGCCCGTTCACAGTGACCACACCAGGGTGAGGAGAGCAGCTGTCCCACTCAGGTGACCTCAAAGGGGGCAGGAAGACAGGCAGAACACTCTCCACACTCACTGCCTGTCCCTACTCCTGCCCCACGGGACCCCACCCTCATCTCCATTCCCCGCAGAGTGGCCGTTGCCAGAAGCCACATCCAATTTCCCCGGGGAGCAATCCCAGGTCACTGATTTATTCGTTAACTGTCACCACGGGCCCTGAATAATCAGGCCTCTTCTCACAGAAAGGATATTAGAGGCTGAGACGGGCAGGGCGAGGGCAGAGGCATATTTATTTCCCAGCCATCGTGCTGTGAATCACAGGGCTGTCTCCAGCCCGCCCTTGCCGGCACTGCGGTCCCCAGCATGCATCCTGGTGTCTCGGAGGCAGCTCGCCTTGTCACCCCTCCAGAGCCACCTGGTCCAGGTCGCCCGTGCACCGAGTCTGTGTGGGCTCATCTGTGCTCTGGGAGCTGAGGGCAGGGGAGGAAGACCCCCTCCGTTTGCAGAGGACCCTGGAATTCATTCATTTGGCAAGCACTTATTGAATATCTGTTGCTTCCTGCTGTGCACTGGGCTGGGGGACTGGACATGCTGAGGTGAACCCACCCAGCCTGGTCCCATCCTTGGAGCTCAAGCAGTGTTTCTTTCTCCATCTTTCTGCCACCACCCTGGGGTGAGACGATTCTGAGCACTGGGTGGGGTGAAAATAGGCCTCTACATTCTTTGTTTTGCCCCCTCCACCCCCATTCTCACTCATCCTACCTCTGCCGGGATGGTTAAACAAGCTATCCTATCCTATCCTCACAAGGCGTAGGTTTCACACTTATAATCCTAGGGCTTTGGGAGGTCGAGGGGCAACCTTTACCCGCTTAAAAATTCATCTCACATTAGCAGTGAGGATTCAGGCATCACCCCGAATCACTATTTTCCATACTTATAAGTTTAAGGCATGGTTTTTAAATTTTTAAAGACAGGGTCTTGCCCTGTTGCCCAGGCTGGAGTGCAGTGGTGCCATCACAGCTCACTGCAGCCTCGAACTCCTGGGCTCAAGCAATCCTTCCACCTCAGCCTCCCAAGTAGCTGGGACTATAGGTGCATGCTACCACGCCTGATTATTATTATTTTTTTAAATAGAGATAGGGTTTGGCTATGTTGCCCAGGCTGGTCTCAAACTCCTGGCCTCAAGTGATCCTCCTGTCTCAGTCTTCCAAAGCCCTGGGATCACAGGCATGAACTACCATGCCTGGCCATCACAGGTGGTTTTAAGAATCAGATGTGGTTCCCCACCACCCTCCCCTCCCATTCGCAGGTTAATGACAGAGTTAAGACCTTGTTGCTAAGTGAAGTGCCAGTCAAGGTTAGTGGTGCTTTTATTGGTATGAGTGGTGGCTTTTTTTTTTTTTTTGAGGTGGAGTCTCACTCTGTTGCCCAGACTGGAGTGCAGTGGCACGCTCCCGACCATCGCAGCCTCGACCTGCTCAGGGCTCCGGTGATCCTTCCCCCTCAGTCTTCCAAGTAGCTGGAACTACAGGTGCGCGCTACCATGCCCGGCTAATTTTTTGATTTACTGTAGAGATGAGGTCTCGCCAAGTTGCCTAGGTGGGTCTCGAACCTGCGGGCTCAGGCAATTCACTCACCTCGGCTTCCCAAGGCACGGGATTACAGGCTGAGCCACCGAGCCTGGCCGAGTGGTGGCTTTTTGCTGACTCTGAGAACAAGGCAGGAACTGGCTGGGGCTGTGCATAGAGGCTCCTCCCAGGGATAAACACACTCGGGAGCTCTGGAATACACTTGTTTGTGTCACAAGTGATTTTTCTCTTCCTCATTCTCTGATCTCTGCTTAAACAGCACCTCTTCAAGGGGACCTCGACCATCTTATCCACGACATGTTCCTCTGCCCCCATAGCTTTCTCTTTTTGTTTATTTTCTGTTGACTTATTTCTTTATTTTTTTCACTAGGATACCAGCTCCATGAGATGGGAAACTGAGGAAGGAGAGGCTTAGCAATTTGCAGTTTCTGATGCTCCCTGTTCACCATCTCCTCCCTGTGGCCTCCCGATGCCTGGTCTAGGAGGATGTTATTCCCAGTTGATTTCCCCTGAATGCACCTACACATCAGAATGCCCATACCCTGCTGGATGCCCATCCCCCACCAGAATACCCATACCCTGCTGGAATACCCGTCCCCCACTGAAATGCTTGTACCCCATCAGAATCCCATACCCTGCCGAATGCCTGAATCCCACAGGAACGTGCATACCCCGTTGGAGTGTCTGTACCCACCAGGGTGCTGCCTCCCACACCAGAATGCCTGTGTCCCACTGGAATGCCCACCACCCCACCGGAATGCCCATCCCCTACTGGAATACCCATAGTCCCTCAGAATGCCCACACCTGGCTGGAATCCCACCTGTCACCCAAATGCCCACACCCAGTTGAAATTCTCACACCCCATCAGAATGCTGATTGAGGCAACTGCAGGCTGGCATTAGGTCACTGGCTTAGAGTCAGAGCCCTGAGTTTGCACCCTGGGCTTGGTGCTTACTAGCTGAGGGAGCACAGGAAGGAACAGAAAGGCCAGCCTGGAACAGAAGCCGTGGAACGCATGGAGCCCATTCCTGCTGGCCCCTGACCCAGCTCTCTGAAGCTCCATTCTCTCAGGTGTACTTTCCCTACATACTCAAGGCCTTCCCTGCCTTAAAAATTGACATTTAATTTTATAACATTTAATGTTATGAAAATAATGCTTTCTGTTGGAGAAAATCTGGAAAATGCAGAACATATTAAGACAAAATAGATGTCATCTTTTTGACACGAGAACTGTGTCGACTTGGCCCCTTTCCTCTCCTGAGTTAGCCCTGCCCAGCTGAGCCCAAGCCCCGCCTCCTCCAGTAATTATAAGTCGCAGTAAAACTGCCTCCTGGACCAAGTTATTAGTTCCAAGAATAATAGTCTCTGTTACTACAAGAAACTAATTAACGGCATGCAATGAGGGGAAAAATTCAATTAATTAGTGGCGTAATAAGGGCTCGCCACAACTGTGGGCTTGGCTTGAGCCTGGGAGTGGGAGGGATGGAGACCCCCAGAGGCCAGGGGTGAGCTGGGCCTTGGGAGTGGGCAGGGCCCTGCAGCAGCTGAGCGGCCCACGGAGCCTTGTCCAAGGGGCAGGGCCCCATGCCTGCTTCTGCTTTTTTTTTTTTGAGTTGGAGTCTCACTCGGTCGCCCAGACTGGAGTGCAGTGGTCGCTCCCGGCCACCGCAGCCTCGACCGGCTGGGCTCCGGCGATCCTTTCGCCTCAGCTTTCCAAGTAGCCAGAATTACAGGCATGCGCTACCACACCCAGCTGATTTTTTGATTTATTATAGAGATGAGGTCTCGCTGCCCAGGCGGGTCTCGAACCCGCAGGCTCAGGCAATCCACTCACCTCAGCCTCCCAAAGGTGCAGATGACAGGCTGAGCCACCGAGCCCGGCTTGCTTCTGCTTTTTTTGCAGAATCCTCCTGGGCCGAGGCCCTCAGCCTCCCTGGGGACACCGAGAGGCCGTAGATGGTGTTGGTCTGTCTAGTGCTGTCCCAGAACTACCGGCTACAAGTCCAGCCCGAGGGGTGTGAGGCAGGGCTTGCTTTTCTCTGGCCTGAGGTGGGAAGGGAGGTGGGCCCCGCCCACTCCACCCTGGGGTCCTTCCAACTCTCAGCCGGAATCTTGGAGTTGGCCTTGACACTCCGCCCCAAGCCACCTCCAGCCTGTCACAATGTCCGATGGCTCCTCCTGCTGGACCCCTGTCGTGACTCATCCAGCGTCCAGCTTTCCCCTCTGGTACCTGGTGGTCGCGTGACCTGGCCCTGGCACTGTCCTGCTCACCGTGGGGGAGCTGTGTGAGGTCCAGCCCTGCTGTGAGCTGCGAGACCCTGCTGGTCTGGCCCCGTCCTCATGCCGGCTCCTTCCCTCTGTCCTCAATACCGCCCCTGCCTCGAGGTATCCGAATGGGGCAGGTGCAGGTTTGCCACACACCCTTCTACGGCACGGGTCTCTTCCAAGACCCCGAGAGAGGCCCCCGTGCCATGTCCACGCAGCCATGGATGTTTGTAAGCTCTGCAAATAGACTCCATGAAGCCCATGGTTGTCTCTGTCCTCGCAGACTTCCTGCCTTCACACAGTGATCACAAGATGGAACTGACCGGAACTCCCATGTCTGTGTGAGCGTCCTGAGACTGCGGTGACAAACACCCACCCACAGACACAGTTGCTTGGCCACACACACCTGTCCCTCTGTAGCTCTGCAGGCCAAAGTCCAAAATGGGTCTCATGGATTGGAATCAAGGGTCATCAGGGCTGGGTTCCTTTCTTGAGACCTGGCCTTCTCTGGCCTCTAGAGGTCTGCTTCTGTGACTCATGGCCCCATCTTCCACCCCTATTGGACTGCATCCTTCCCACAGTGCCATCTCTCTGGCTCTCCGTTTCCATGATTAAGGACACTTGTGATTACGTGGGGGCCCACCCAGGTCATCCAGGATAATTGTCCTATTTTTTTTTTTTGGAGTCAGGGTGTCATCCAGGCTAGAGGACAGTGGCATGATCGCAGCTCACCACAGCCTCCACCTCCTGGGCTCAGGCAATCCTCCCACTTCAGCCTCCTGAGGAGCTGGGGCTACAGGTGTGTGCCACCATGCCCAACTAATTTTTAATTTTTTTTGTAGAGATGAGGTCTCACTATGTAGCCCCAGTCTGGTCTCGAACTTCTGGGCTCAAGTGATCCTCCTGCCGTGGCCCCCCAAAGTGCTGGGGTTACAGGTGTCAGCCACCACACCTGGCAAATCTTCATATCTTTTTTTCATTTTTGAGTTTTCACTCTGTCGCCCACACTGGAGTGCAGTGGCACGCTCCTGGCCACTACAGCCTTGATCTGCTGGGCTCCGGCGATCCTTCTGCCTTAGCCTTCCAAGTAGCTGGAACTACAAGTGCGCGCTACCATGCCCGGCTAATTTTTTGATTTATTGTAGAGATGAGGTCTCACCAAGTTGCCCAGGCGGGTCTCGAACCTGCGGGCTCAGGCAATCCACTCATCTCAGCCTTTCAAAGTGCAGGATTACAGGCTGAGCCACCGAGCCAGGCTAAATCTCCATATCTTAAGATCAGTTTATTAGCAGCCTCAATTCAACCTGCAAACTCCACTGCCCTTTGCCAAACACTTCATAGAGTCATAGGTTCCAGGGGTGCAGTCCAGGGTGTAGACTTCTGTTTTTGTTTCTTTGCTTTGTTTTGTTTTTTTTGAGTCAGAATCTCACTCTATCCCCCAGGCTGGAGTGCAGTGGCACACTCATGGCCACTACAGCCTCCACCTGCTTGGCTCAGGTGATCCTGCCGTCTCAGCCTTTCAATTAGCTGGAAATACAGGCACATGCCACCACACCTGGCTAATTTTTTTTTTTATTGTAGAGGTGAGATCTCGACAAGTTGCCCAGGCTGGTCTCAAACCCTTGGACTCAGACAATACTCTCGCCTCCACCTCCCAAAGTGCTGGGATTACAGGCATGAGCCACTGCACCCGGCTTAGAGTGTGGACTTCTTTGGGGTCCATTACTCTGCCAATCACAGTAGGGCACAAACCTAGAGTGGTTCTACACATAGTAAGTGTGTCTGGGTGTGAAGCCACATGCTCTGTGCATTTCACATAGCAAGATGTATGTATTATACATGTATGTTGATATATACACACATCTATGTGTGCTATATATGTATGTAGATATGCACACATCCGTGTTTGTGTTATATATATCTTGGTATATACACACCCATGTGTGTGGTTTTTAAAAAAATTTATTTTATTTTAAAGATACGGGGTACAATTCAGGATTAGATATACAAGTGGTCTTCATACAGGTAAAGTTTGGGCCTCTTTTTGGTCCCCACTTTGCCTGGTTTGAGATCAGGTGCCCTTATTTTTTTTTTTTAAGAGTTGGAGTCTCACTCTGTTGCCCAGACTGGAGTGCAGTGGCTGCTCCCGGCCACCGCAGCCTCGACCTGCTGGGCTCCGGCGCTTCTTCCACCTCAGCCTTCCAAGTAGCTGGAATTACAGGCGTGCACTACTATGCCTGGCTAATTTTTGATTTATTGTAGAAATGAGATCTCACCAAGTTGCCCAGGCAAGTCTCGAACCCTCAGGCTCAGGCAATCCACTCACCTCAGCCTCCCAAAGCGCGGGATTATAGGCTGAGCCACCGAACCCGGCTCAAAACTTTTCTTATAGTATTATGGTAAATGTTCAGGGTCCCTTATGAGTGGAATGTGTGTTACATATGTATGTCAATATATGCACATCTATGTGTGTGTTATATGTGTATGTCGATATATATGCATCTATGTGTGTGTGTTAGATATGTATGTCAATATATACACATCTATGTGTATTATATATGTATGTAAATATGTACACATCCATATGTGTTATATATGTATGTTGATATGTACAAGTCCATGTGTGCTATGCATGTATTGTAGATACATACACATCTATGCATGTATATTATATATGCATGTCAATATATACATATCCATGTGTGTATTATATGTATGTAGTTATGTACACATCTATGCATATGTTATATATGTATGTAAATATATATACATTCGTGTGTGTATCATATATGTATGTCAATGTGCACACATCTATGTGTGCATATTATATATATGTCGATAAATGCGCATCTATGTGTGTTTGTGTGAACATATGTGTATATTTTAATCAAACTCACTGAGGGAGTTATCCATCTTCTCTCTGCAAAATGATTTTTCAAAATCTTGACACCTGAATGGGGAATCCAAGAGAATGCAGTCAAAAATGTAAGAAAAAATATTTTAGAAGTGTGTTAGGCAATTAGTGAAAATATTTTTTTCCCTGTATTTTGTGATATTTGTCAGCTTTAAAAAATGTGTAATTTGCAACAACTTTTCATTCTAATTGAGTGTGAACTTTCATGCCTAATTTCGCTTCTTTTTCAAAGCCCTCTGCTCCCCCAAAGTCATAGGAACTTTAGGTCCCACAGGACTAGGATCTCTGCACTCACCCCAGGGCCTTTGCACGCTCCCCCCCCCCGAGGGCGCTCCTTGTCTCCCCTGCTTGGTGAGTCTCCTTTGTGGCTCCTCCGGAGTTGTCATCAACTGCTCATGGACTTGTCTGTTTCTGTCTCCCCCAGGAACACCAGCTTGTGACATTGTCCGTCTTACTGCTGTTCCCCCCAGTGATGGGCACAGGGTCTGGCACACTGTTGGCACTCACTGTGTATGTGCAGAAAGAGAGGGTGAGTGGAGGGGTGGACGGAGGGTTCTCTCTGGGTGGGGCAGGGAGAAGGTCTTGCATGAACACACCCGTCCAGGGTTGCGTGTGCTGGAGCTGGATTCCAACTGAGAACTTCCCCACATCAAACACGTCCCTTCCACCCCACCACACACCTGAGGCCGAGGCCACCGGGCGGACACCCAGGCGGTGGGTGGCAGAGGCATGTGTCCGCGACTCCTAAGGCTGGGAGCTGGTGAAGAACTAGGCTGGATGACATGGTGAGGTGCCAGGGAGTTGCTGCTGGTTCCAGAGTGCCGCCAGCAGTCATGGCCTGCCCTTGTGGGAGTGAGCTCTGGAGAAGTGTCCCCTGGCCTGGCCCCAGTCAGCTGGGCCTGGCAGCGAGCCTGCGGCCCACCTGGCTGCACTGACCTGTCCCCTTACGGTCCCTCTGTTATGCCTCTTAAATCCAGCTGCTGCGGGCCGGCCATTGCCGGAGGGAGGCCGAGAAGGTGTTTATTGAATTTATGATTTTAATTTATGACAATTCTAATCCCATTATGGGTTCCCTTTTGTCTGCAGCTTGTGCAGCCACAGAGTTTAATTACGGCCAAGCAAGATTTCCCCTGCCCAGGGGAGCTTTCCTGCCAGTCCTGGTAGCCCCTCCTGGTTGTTGAGGGACTTTGGGGGGCGGCGGGATGGCACACGGTGCAGGAGAAGGAGGGGATCCCCCGACCCGGGAGCGGCGACTGCTGCGGCATTTCTTGCAGCCGCACCGCTCCGGGCGCGCAATACCTAGTGAGTGCCAATTAGGACTGCAGCGGGTGGCTGTGCAGAGTGAGCAGTGCACAACCTGTGCTGCTGTACCGACAGCCTTGGGAATATCCAGAGACAGGCAGGGGCTCTGGGAGGAGGAGGGAGGGGCCAGGGTGTGCCTCAAAGGCTCTGAGAAAGTGCCCCTCTTGGGGTGGGTCCTCGGGAAAGGGCGTGTCTCCCAGGCGGTCAGGTCCCCGGGAGGAGGCCAAGCAAGGGGAACGGCCACTGTGTGGGGTGTGGCCGGTGCTGAGCCAGGCTTTGCCAAACCGCTGTGTGACCTTGGGTCGCATCCAGCCTCCCTGGGCTGTTCCATTCTCAGCTGGGAAGTCAGGGGCTGAATCCAGGCTCCGCCGAGGCTGGAGAGCATGGGGGTTGGGTGTGGAACAGGGAAAGTGAAGGGCCGGTGACTCGGGCAAGGAGGCTCGGGCCAGCTCCGCTGAGGCTCTCCAAGGCCCTGCAGGTTACAGAGAAGGGGCCCCTGGCCTGGTCAGGAATGATAACGGGGAAGCAATCCTGGCCCGGGTCAGGAGCCCTTGGGAGCGGGAGCAGCCGCAAGTGTCATCAAGAGAGCCTCAGCATGTTGCCTCCGTTCCTCCATCTGTGAAATGGGTGTGAGGGCCACGCCAGCCCCGCTTCCCCTGCGGAGAGGAATGGAACACAGGCCTCGCTGAGACAGCCCCTGGTGTTAGACGTGGGCCCCCGCAGGGAGCGTTCTTACCTCTCTGAGCCTCAGTCTCCTCATCTGCAAGGGACGCATTAGAATCGAATGACTTCCAAGAATCCTTTCAGCTCAGATGTTTGCAGAATTGATGACTTAGCAACTCTTCCTGGAAGAGCTGGTCTGAAGGAAGGGAGAGGGTGGACTTTCTGCAGATCTACAGGCTCCAAATCCCGATTCCTTAAGAAACAGATGAATGGAGGAAGTTGGAGGGAGGTTGGTGCAGGGGTTGAAAATTCAGACACACACAGGGGCAGAGCAAGCAACTTAATGGAGTGAGGCAGACAGGGAGTGACACAATAGGGGGTGGTGGGGACTGTGGCAAATTGGAGCCGCTTGTGCCACGTAAAAGGGCAGACATGTCTCTCCTCTGATGATCGTCACCGTATGAGGGAGCTGATCTGGGTTGTCCCATGGTCTCAGTCTTGGCAAACGTTCCCACATGTAGAATGGGCACGGGGACGATATCTACCTCAGTGACTTGATGTGGAAACTAAATGAAATAAGGCATGCAAAGCGCTCAAAACAGTGCCTGACATACAGTAAGCAGCAATTACTTGTACTGACAGCTCCCACAATTGTGGCTATGCTCTATCTGCGCAAGAGAAGAGATGTCACCCTTTCCTGGCCTCCAACACATTCCTTGTGGGAAGGGGGCCACTGATCTTTGTGGTCCAGCCGTTTGGGGCCTCTGGAGCCAGGGGCTTCCCTGACTGTGGGCTTGGTTACTGTAGTGGGTGAGAAATGTTCATGGTCCAGAGAGAAGGCGGGTACCAGCCATGTTGCTGCAAACGGGAGGCGCAGAGCCTCCTGGAACCGCTTCTGAGGGGATTTTTCTCATTTTGGGAGGCTGTTCTGAGCTGAGATGTGCACGCCTGTGGGAAGGATTTGCCGGGCTTTGCCGGGCTGAGAGAGGGTGGTTGAAAAGCCAGGGAACGGGGAGTCACGGCGAGGCGTGGGAGCAGTGCCCGTGGCAGAAGGGGCCTGGCTGTGATCCCGAAAGAGATCCCACTGTGTCCAAGGATGAGGAGGGACACTTGAGGAGGACAGCGGTAGGGAACTGGTCTAGCCGGAGCTGGCGGAAGGGGAGGGTGTGCACGTGTGCACGCGTGTGGTGTGTGCCTCCGGGTAGCATTTGCCCGTCTACCCACAGCTCCTCCTCCTCCAGGACACTCTCCTCTACTCACCCCAACTGGCCTGGATTGCCCATTTTCCCTTTTCTTGATTTCTCGTCCTGGATCTTTAGAAGACCCGCTGTGTGTCCTTCAGCAAGTCATTTGCTGTGCGGTGCCTTGGTTTACCCTTCTGGAGACGGGGATAATCATGCTGGCTCGACCTGCTCCAAAAGCTATCTGATGGCGGGGCCCTGGAAAGACCGTCTGTGGGTCTGCACATGGCTTCTTGTCTGCAGAACCATCTGCAGTTTCAAGGCTTTTTACAACGTTATCCTGTCTGATTCCTGCTGAGACCTCCCAAGGCAGCATGGGTAGCTGCTACCTCAGGTTATAAACAGAAGAACTGGGTTCAGAGAACTTTTTTTTTTGAGTTGGTGTCTCACTCTGTGGCCCAGGCTAGAGGGCAGTGGCTCACTGCAGCCTCGACCTCCTGGGTTCAGGTGATCCTCCCACCTCAGCCCCCAAGTAGCTGGGTCTATAGGCACGCACAACCATGCCTGGCTAATTATTCTGATTTTTCATAGAGGTGAGGTCTCGCTATGTTGCCCAGGCTGGTCTTAATCCCCTGGGCTCAAGTGATCCTCCTGCCTCGGCCAATTCATCCCAAACTGCTGGGATTGCTGGCATGAGCTACCGTGCCTGGCCAGAGGACCTTGTAAAATATAGGTTTTGTGATTATTCAGGTGTGGTGAGGCCAACAGATTAGGAGACAACTGTAATTGAAAAGGTAGTTTGTTACACTCACAGGTCCCAGGAGGAGGGGCTTGTCAAGCTATGGGGCCCTGGGGACAGTGAGGAGGCAGAGGGAGGGGGAAGACATCGGCAGAGCTTTTAGTGTGGTTTCCATGGGAAGGAGGGAAAGAGGCAAGGCAAGTCGGCTGAGGGCCGGTGAGTTTGACAATTTCAGCAGGCTCCTGCACTGAGGCTGGGCCTACTGTCTGAGAGGTGGCCTGGGGTGATCAGGGCAGGCGGACAGTGGCCTGGAGTGTGACAGCCTGTGCATTTTCAAGGCAGATGGGCTGATGGGCAAGTTGTCCACCGTCTTCAAGAGTGAGATCACCCTCCGAGGCCAGCAAGGGTCAGTCCCTCCAGGGCCAGCCAGGATCGATCCCTTCAAGATCTGTAAGGGCCAGTCCCTCCAGGGTCTGCAAGGGCTGGTCCCTCTAGGGTCTGCAAGGGTCAGTCCCTACAGGGTCGGTACCTCCAGGGTCTGCAAGGGTCGGTCCCTCTAGGTCCAGCAAGGGCCGGTCCCTCCAGGGTCAGTAAGGGCCGGTCCCTCCAGGGTCTTCAAGGTTCCATCCCTCCAGGGTTAGCAAACACAAAAAATAGGCTGAACGCAGTGGCTCATGTCTGTAATCCCAGCACTTTGGGAGGCTGAGGCGGAAGGATTGCTTGAGCCTAGGAGTTTGGGACCAGACTGGAGAACCATAGCGAGACTTCGTTGCTACAAAAAAAAAAAAAAAATAGCCAGGTATGGGGGCACACACCTGAAGTTCCAGCTACTTGGGAGGCTGAGGTGGAAGGATCCCTGAGGCCAGGAATTGGAGGCTGAAGTGAGCAGTGATTGTGCCACTGCACTCCAACTTGGGCAACAGAGTGAGACCCCCAACTCAACAACAGCAACAACAACCAAACAAGCCAGAACACAGAAAATAATGCATAGTTAATGCAGGGAGGCTGGTTGACGGGTCCAGGGTCATGCAGCTTGGGGTTGGAGGAGCCCAGGGGTCTTGACTCTCAGTCCAGGACATCTCCCTCTGGCCATTTCTCTTCAGGCGACTTCTCCTAAGACCCCACACTTTCCATGTGGACTGACTCTCTTCACCAGTGCAAAGGGGTAATGGTCTCCCTAGATAGTCACAGGGGGCAAGGGGCTGAGGGCAACTAAACTTCTGCCTTCAAACAGATCTGTCCTGGGATTTTAGTGGCATGTGACAGAAACCTACCCGTAAACTAACTTAAGCCAAAAATGAAGTTATCGGCTCACATAGCTGGGTGTTCAGGGTCTTCCAGCTTCAGGCAAAGCTAGATCCAGGAACCCCGATGCCATTGTCAGGACACCATCTGTTTTCCATATCTTGAGTCTGTGTCCCTTTGGGTGTTCTTATGTGGGCATTTCCCATGTGTTAGGGAAGAGGGCCCTTTGCAGACCCTGGAGGGACCAACCCTTGTGTTAGGGAAGATGGCCACCGGTAGCCCCAAATCTCACCCCTACAACTTGTTACCCCAGAAGAAAAGAGATCCTCCCTGCTAGGTTCAAATATCAAATCAAAATCAAATATCAAATCTCAGGGGAGATTCTGATTGGTCTTCTGAGGTCAGATGTTCATGCCTGAGCCAATCAGAGTGATCAGGAGGATAAGAACTCTGGGCAGCCAGCCTGATGTTACATCAGGCATGGTGTGTGTGTGTGTGTGTGTGTGTGTGTGTGTGTGTGTGTGTGTGTGTGTGTGTGCGCGCGCTGTCCCTATGAATGTGTTGTGTGCAGGGCATTGTGACTGAGCCCCACCAGGAGTTCATAGAAGGGGGAGAGATGTGCAGAAACGGGCAGTATCTGTCTCCAGTTCAACGGTCTTCATTCTCAGCCAACAGTTTTCTAGGAAGGTCCTGCTCTGTGCCAAGCACAAACTCCTGCCCTGAGCTAGAAGGACTTTCTTGCTGTCCCCCCAGACATCTTAACAGACAGGCAAGCATCCCAGCCTGGGAACCAGGACTCCCGGCTTTGGGTCATAGCACTGTCACCAAAGTCACTCTGATCCAGGACGAGACCCCTACATCTTAGTGTTCCCATCTGTACCATGGGAGGGCTGGACTGGCAGTTCTTTCCACTGTCCAGTTTGACCTTCTGTGAGTGAAGTGATCTGAGCAGAGGCTCCCAAGCCTGCCTGCCAGAATCACCTGAGGGGGGACAGGGGCTTTTAAATACAGATTCCCGGCCCCTCCCCTAGACCTGCCGCATCACACTGTCTCGGGTGTGGGGCCCAAGCGGTGTTAATTCTGAGGTGTGATTCCCACGTAGCATGTTCATAACCTGGCACTTGGGAACCACCGCCTGAGACAGCGGTCCCCAACCTTTTTGGCATCCAGTTTTGTGGAAGACAATTTTTCCACAGACCGGTGGGAGCGGGGGTGGTGGTGGTGGTTTCGGGATGATTCAAGCACACATTTATTGTGCATTTTATTTCTATTATTATTATTTCACTGTGATATAGAAAGTAATAATTATACAATTCACCATAAAAAAAGAGGCACAAATGGAAGTGGTAAATAAGATAATGGGCGGGCCACATGCAGATAAAAATTAGTGTCGGCTTCTGACTTAAAGCCTGCCACCAGGTGCGGCTGTACAACCCAAGTGCATCAGCTCACCTGCCACTCACTGAGAGGGTTTTGCTATGAGTCTGCAAGCCCCTGATTTATTATGGTCTCTGTCCCGTCAACCCTCACTGCTCATGTATTTGCAGCCGCTCCCCAGCGCTAGCACCACTGCCTCAGCTCCACCTCAAATCCTCAGGCATTAGATAAGGAGCGTGCAACCGAGATCCCTCGCATGCGGAGTTCACAGTAGGGTTCGAGCTCCTAGGAGAATTTAATGCTGCGGCTGATCTGACAGAAGGCGGAGCTCAGGCAGTAATGTGAGCGACGAGGGGGAGAGGTTGGAAGTACAGATGAGGCTTCGCTCACTCACCTCCTGCTGTGCGGCCAGGTTCCTAACAAGCCACGGACCAGTACTGGGCCATGGCTACCAGGAGTTGGGGACCCCTGGCCTAAGACTTCTGGTCCCTTCCGGGGGCTCAGCCGAACCCGGTGGGTTTTGTTTCAACCATGACCTTTCCTAATGTTTGGGCCCTGGCGTGAGGCCGGCGCTGGCCTCTGCATCCCAAGGCTTGGGTTCAAGTCTCAGTCTTGGCCCTGGCCAGGGCTTGCTTTTCACTAGTCTGATCCTCAGTTTCCAAATCTGTGAAGTGTGATGATGATGTCTGCTTTGCAAGATGCCCAGGGGCTGGAGGACAGGAGAACCAGCCCTGCAGAGTCTGCTGGGCAGATGGAAGGGGCCAGCGGCTGAGGGGCTCCACCGGGCTTGCGGTCAAAGGACTGTGAACTCACTTCCCAGCTCTGACCCTCATGGGCTGGGCGCCCCAAGGGCAAGTTCCTCAGCCTCTCTGAGCCACA
Organism: Carlito syrichta; assembly: GCF_000164805.1. NCBI lineage: Eukaryota > Metazoa > Chordata > Mammalia > Primates > Tarsiidae > Carlito > Carlito syrichta. The sequence goes on from NW_007256301.1 coordinate 31,292, forward strand.
TCTCCTCCTCCCTGTAGTCAAGTAAGGGTCATTTTGAGAGGCTTGTGATGGAAAGATGAGACCATATCTGCCAAATGTCTGGTGCCTGAGATGGAATGGCTAGTGGGGAGGGAGGACAGGCCCAGCCCCAGCGCTGTGGGAGAAAGCACCCGGCTCTCTCTTCTTCTTCCCCTCCTGCCTTGAATTTTCCCTCTCATCCCCGAGCCTCTAATCTCACCTCAGCTTCTCCGCTTGCTGCCTCTGCTTTCTCCCTTCCGGCCCCCTTTGCAGTCAAGATTAGACGTGATCACTTGTGTCTTGAGGACACGGATACGACACGCTGGTGTCTTTGCCTGTTTCTCCTCTGCCAGCCTCAATCCCGGCTTGAGGGCAGGTACTGGATGCGATCACTGCAGCAGACGCAGGGATGCTGGTCCCTCTCCGCCCGCGGCCCTGTAGACCTGCAGCTAACAGGGGTGGGGGGGGTGTTCTGATTTGCACCTCCTTCTCCTCATCCCTGTGCTGGATATGGTCCCCCCTTTCTTGTGAGGTTCACGATTCTAATTAAGTGGAAGAAGCTTTTACTCCTTATGATTCTCCAGTTATGAATAATGATCCTGGCTCGTAAATGAAAATTGCTTTTCTATTTAAATTCTGTGGGGTTTTTTTGTTTTAAAAAAGAAGGTATGAAACAAGGGCTCTTGGGTCATTTGCAAGTTATTAATTTCAAGTGGAGCTCTTAGCCAGCTTATTAATGGCGAGAGTATTACAGCCGAGTTAAATGCGGGGATATTAATTACCTTGCAGGCTTTCGACAGCATGCTTTCAGGTGGGTGGGTGGTCTGGGTGGGAAAACATGACCCCCTTCTGGGAGACCTGGCAGAAAATGTGTCCCGGGGGATACCGTGTGGATCAATGCTGGGTCCCAAGAACGGGAGCTGGGCCTGCAGGATTGGGGGCAGGGGCTGGACGTGCTGCCGGCCTGGGCCAGCTGTGCTGGTGGGACGCTTCTTCCCAACACGTAAGGTCACCTCCCGTTGGCCTCTGTCTCCTCTGATGACAGGCCCAGTGGAACGAGGCTGACACGGTGGCAAGCGACGTTCCGATCAGTCCCGCATTACTAAAACCCCAGTCACTTCGCCTCTGTTTTGTGACTCCCTGCCTGTTCGGCTATTTACTTACTATTTTTATTTCCTTTGATTCACTTTTAAAAAACTGAAATTTAGTTTAAAGGAAAACTTTACATCACCACCGTAAGTGGGAAACCTGCATCCCCCGTTGTAAATTCAGAGGCACATAAAAATGAATACATGACTATTAAAATAAAAAATGTTTGTGCAGCACCTGAGAGCAGTCCCGCAGGGGCAGGGGTGCATTCACAGGCAGGGGACCTGGGTGGGTCAGAGGAAGGGCTTCCTGGCCCCTGAGGAAGGGCTTCGGGCCCGGGGCTCACGCAGCCTCCTGTGAGGGAAAGGCCGGGCCGGTGACCACCCGGAGAGCCAGTCCTTCCAAACAGATGGAGCTGAAACTAGGCGGCTATAGGAGAAAAGGTGGAACCGGGGAATTACAGTGTATTTTGCACTTTAGGAAACAACATGTACATGATATGCAAATTCCTTGCCAGCCTGCCTTTGTTCTCCTGGGCGATTGATTTCTCAGGGGTGTCGCCTGTGGCTCCTGGTCACATCTGGTCCCTGAGTCCCCATGAGCTACACAGGAGCAAGGGGACTGTCCTGAGAGCACTGGCCAGGGGGACAGGATGGAGGTAGCTGTACTCTTCTGCTATTTGCTGTGTGGCCTTGGACAGAGCACTGGGCCTCTCTGGACCTCTGTTTCTTCATCTCTACATGAGCGAGTTGAATAAGACGCATCTGGGGCCTTGTGATGGTTAATTTTTTGTGTCAACCTGCCTGGGCCACGGGGCCCAGATATGTGACCACACTTTATTCTAAATATTTCTGTAAGGGTGTTTGGATGAGATTAACATTTAAATCAGTGGACTTTGGGTAAAGCAGATTGCCCTCTGTAATGTGGGTGGACCTCATCTAACTAGCTGAAGGCCTGGATAGAACAAAACACTGGTCTGCCTCCAGCGAGAGACTGGAACTGCCCGTTGGCTCTTCTGTGGGGCTCCAGCCTCTATGGACCCGCCTGTAGATTCTCGACTTGCTAGATGCCGTAATCACGTGAGCCAACTCCTTAAATCGCAATCTCTCTCTCTTTCTTTTTTATTTTTATTTTTTGTTTTTTTTTGAGTTGGAGTCTCACTCCGTCGCCCAGACTGGAGTGTAGTGGCCGCTCCCG